>NC_031769.1:87006886-87038405 GCF_001522545.3 Parus major
GGTCAGGAGAAAAGACTCCAGGCAGTTCCCAGAAACTTCAACTTTTCTTAAAGGTAAACTCCATGACAAAATACAGGCTAGATATGTAAACTGATATGTCTTTTATTGAAGATCTCCTAAGACATTCTAAGTCTGACCATGTGAGTTTCTTTTTTTGGTCCTCTAGCAGCCTCCCCACAAACAATATGCTCTGCTTTTCTCTTGTGGACTCATTTTCTTACCTTTGAATTGCCGGAAAGTTGCTGATACTCCTCAGGCAAGAACATTGTGAAAACTAATGCAGCTATGAAAGAGGAAGGGAGCCAACCCATTCCTTTATAAAATACAAGTAATAATTTCTTGCTGACGGAGATGAGGATAAGGAACTAAAATAGGTACTTCAGGGGTAAAATATTTTGACTACTGAAGCTTTTAAGTGATGAGTTTAAGGAGATGTAATAGAAAACCTATTTGCAATAAGGTCTCCAGACATTTTGCAAGGAACAGTGTGGATGATTCTAGTTGAGTTTTATGAAACCATTAGACATTTTGAAGTGTGTAGTTTTGTACTCAAAGTAAAACAAACCTTTGGATAGTTCAAAATTAGTTCAAGTCAAAAGTGCTATTTTCTGTCCTGAGTCCCACTGATTAAATATAGAAGATGTTGGTCAAAGTATTATGACATTACTGAAGTATTTCAGTTTTTATAAAAGAGTGTTTGGCATAATATTTATTGTAAAATTTCTACCCAGAACCTTCTGGTTATAAGATCAACTGTCTAATATGAGACAACTGTTGCTGACAGTATTGGCTGATTAAGTTATGTGATTAGACTACATGCTACTCAGATTTTTTGATTTATTTACAAATATAAATAAGTGTTAATCCCTATTTTATATATATATATAAATGACTAATTCTTTGAAGTGTTGGTTTGGATATCAAAGATATTTTAAGTGGATTTAGTATTCATAAACTGTACATTATCTGAGAACAATATGAGTCCCTTGCTAAAAAGTTTCATTAAAAATTAATAAGAAAAATACATTCTAAAAGCATGTCTAATATCAAAGTAGAAGATAAGGTCTGGGTTATTTGTAGTACATGAAACTTCCATGTGTTCTCTCTTAAGTTTCTGAAGGATCACCACATGAGAGATTACTTAATAAATTGTGGTATAACTGTTGTTTAATACTTCATTCTGATTTATTGTCAAGGGATTTTATCTCCTCAAGATGAATTGGAGTATGGGAGCTACCTATGAACACTTCCAAACAGGAATAGTGCTTCCTCACTAAAATATGTATCTGCTACTTTCTTCTTGTAATCAAGGCATCACAGGTTTGGAAATGTTAAATGTAGATTTTTTCTGAGTAAAATTACACGATTTTTTTCAGAATCTTGTGATTTAATCCCAGCTGTCAACTAAGCCCCACCCAGCCACTCACTCAGTAGCCCCCAGTGAGATGGGGGAGTAAACTTTTTAGACAAAAGTAAAACCAATCTCACTTCAAACTTCTAAAGGCTAATACAGCACAGTTTATATATGTGGATTTTGGAGCCACAGAAAATCTCAAAATGCGTATTTTTTTCTCTTAGTACTCATAGAGGGTGTTTCCTGGAGTTTCACAACCTGCATGTGTCCTTGCCTACATCAGTCAAAACCATACCTGCACAAACAAAATGTTTGTTTTTCTGTTCCTTTGGAAGTCCCATGACCAACACTTAGGAGCTGGAGTTCTTTTATTTTGTCAGTTCACAAGAAAAGATGATATCTTGAGGATGTATGTACCAAGCAATGGGAAGTTAGCACCTGGCTTTCACTACATTTAATACAGTATGACATGTTAAAGACTTTTGTATCAATTCGTGGTGACCCTAGTGACTCTGAGAGTTTTGGTTCATAAATGTTTTTGTATGAAAATTCCCTTTATGTTGCATGGTCTGGTCCCATATCAGTTTTTAATTCCAAAACCTTACTTTTAGAAATGCTTCTTAAATGACAGGTTCTGCTGAACAGAAATAGATTTGCATTGCTTTGCTAGGAGGAAGACAAACATCAGTACCTCAGCTTCACTGTAGAACCTAGAGCCACCTTTTGCTCTTAGAAATACAAATCTCTTTCAGCTACTAACGATGCCTTTGTTTCATGTTTGTACAAGATCAAATATTGTGGGGTCTGGGCCTGTGATTAGGATGTCTAAATGCTGTGGTGTATAAATAAAAATGGTTATGAGTGGAAATTTCCATATTGGCTGTAACTTAGCCTCATTCCTAATGGCTTGGTGTATTGAAAGTGTTCATCCTGTGATTCTCAAGTCTAAACATGTGATTCATGTATTTCTTAGGTCATAACAGTGAGTGACTGGCACAGTGCAAATCAGCAGACCTAAAGCAAAGGAGACCTTGTATGAGAGCAGGTTTCCAGCTTGTTTAAACCAAGAAGGCAGTCTAGGGCCTTTCTCAAACTAGCCACTGCCAGTTTCCTTCCACTGAGGGAATGAGAGGTCTCAACAAAATAAGAAATTAATTTTTTTAGTGTATTAGTTGCATCCATTCTACCACACCTTTGCCTTTTCAATGAGCAGCTTGGGACATGAGAGTGTTAAAATGTATTACATTTTTCCTATAAGACCCTGAAAGAAGATATAAGGGGAAGCAAACAGATCAGTTTCAAACTTAGTTAAGGCAGCAGTTCTTAGCAAGTATGAGGACAGGTTGCATTTGGAAATAAAGGGATGGGTATTTGGTGTCTTTTGGTTTTGTTTTTTTAACAGGTGCTATATAGTATTCTTCAGGGCCTCAATAAAGTGTTCACATTTCTATTTTTATTCCCATTTTCAAATACCAAGAAAACAATTGCAATCTTTTTCTCACTTCCCTTCTGGCATTATAATAATAAATTTCCTGGGCAACTTCTGAGATAAATGTAACAAGTGTTAGCACATAGCTATTAAATCTTCTGAGACTGTGAAATAGCTGCTCCTGTCTGGCCATTTGCAGCCTTGTAATAAAACATGTTTTAACTAAAAAATCTATCAAAGGTATAGAAAAATCCTCACATTCTCTTTTCCCATAGTACTCCCTTTTAAGCCTCAATGTACGAGATAACATCAATGTCAGCTGTAACTCTAGATTCACAATCTATGCACAATTAAGAGTGTAATAGATTTATTTTTTTCTGGTTTCAGTATGGGACTCAATTGACACAATCTTTGCTGTTCCTTACTAATTTTGATAATTGTCCAGGATGAGATCTATAGCACAGGTGTTTTCAATCATGTTTTGTACCTGGTATTATAAATTGTTTGTTTTGGTTTAAGCTTAGAATTTGTTCCACATTGTACTGTTTAAAGTTTATTCTCTCTACAGGATCTGTTCTGCAATTGCACACAGCACATCTTTACCACAAGCACGCAGCAACTTGTTATTTCTAGCCCATTACTCTGCATAATGCAATGCATGTGATTATGACATTTTGGAGACAGGAAACAATCTAGTGCTAGTTTGAGGCTCTTCTGCTGGGTAGGTTTTTCCCTTCCATTAGTTCTGCTACAAAGATGATGTGATTTTCAAAGCAGTAAGATGAAGATGTAGATGAGGAGCTGAGTCCTGCTTTATCTTCAGACATTGCAAATCCATTATTCACTTACACATCTTCCTGAAAAAACGTGGTCCACTTTGTTTGATGTCTCTTATAAACCTAAGAGTCTCTGCTAATTTATTTGAATTGAAATTTCTAAGACTTTGGGTTTTTTCATCCCGCATCTTCAAATTCACAGATGTTTTATTACAATGCTTTAGTTCCTTAGGGCAAGCTGAACAGTTGTGTTCAATGTTATCTCCCAGACTTTCTTGCTTTCCTGTTTTCTTTTGCCTTTATAATTGAGAAACAAGATACTTGCTAAATTTCTCCAAGGGGGACTTCTATTTTACTAATAATCCCATTTCAGGAAGCTTTAAAACTATGTTCCCATACTGTTCTGTAAAGGAGTAATGTGAGTATTACTGAAACCAAATATTTTGCTGAATTGAATTTCTCAAGTCAGTGTTCCATTAGTAAATTAAATAATTCCACACTACATTTTGTCTTTTCCTAATGCATTTGTTAGGCCAGATTTTGTGTGGAGTGGGGTGCTGCTGTTATCTAAGAAAGTAATTTTATTCTTAATTTACTTTATTGGATGAACTGCACACTGTTCCCTCTCGTCCCTGGCAGTAGCTGTATCTGCTCTAGCCAGATGTGCGGCACCACTGCCCCTGCAGAGATCTGAGCCATCTGTTCTGTGTCACTTGGACATACCATCATTTCTTAAATAATTAGGTGGTCTTAACAACTATTTTAAGACACAGTGTTTGACATAAGCTGCAGGCAAAATAGGTTTCAGGCTCAGGTTTTTGGCATAGAGTTTTGACTCCTTTATAATCACAGCAGTCAATTACCTCTCCAGTAAACTTGATATTTAATAGTCCAGTGAAGGAACAAGTGTGTGCTTCTCACACAAACACAAAAGCAAGAAAATGTCTGGCTTTTCCCCACTCATTTTCTTTCCTCATTCTTCTTAAAGGGCTTAGCTCTAGAGTAACAGCCTGATACCTGCTTCTAGCTGTGAGCACTAGGCCTGGGTTGAGGTTCAGTGGGATTACAAATCATAATAGTGATTTATCTTGCTCTTCTTACCTCCCTCCTAGCTGGTGTGTGGTGTTAGGTGTTTTACAGACCTACAACAGTCTCGCTGATGAGCAGAGTATTTGTTTCCATCTCAAACAGGGAGAAAAATATTGGTTTCTTAGTGCTGCAATGTTGCAATTTCCAGAAAAGTAATTTTGAACCATTTCAGGGAGTATAACAATGTATTAGTACAAACTTCTTGACAAATTGTAGCTTGGGTGCTTGCAGAATAGAAGACAAAACAACACTAGATTATAAAGAACAGAGTAGTGCTGATGCTGAAGTATTTTTCTATTGTTAGAAATAAATTATTTGGAAACATTTCTGGAATGGAATATATCAATCTTGATTTTGCTCCTATGGTGTTGTGGGTCCATGGATTAAACACTGAATATTCCCTCTTGTTTATTCCAGAACTGAGCAATGAAAGAGACTCAATGTGGTCTGAATTGTGGCATTCATTGGAGGTAACCCCTATGACTTGCTTCTAACTTTGATGCCTTTAATGCACCTAATAGGGTGTTCTTAGTCATCTTATTTGCCCGGTATGGCCCTAAGTCCTGAGTAAAACCTCTAAGTCTGACTCATTATATTGTTTAAAGTAATTCAGCAAACTAATGCTGATGCTAGTTAGATCTCTGCTCACATAGAGCCTCACAGAAGAGCTGAGGCTGGAAGAAACCTCTCGAGATCCAATCCCCATGCTCAAGCAGAATGTGAGAGCAGGTTGCCAGATCTGCTCACGCCTTAAAGCAGGACAGGATGCTGCTGGAGTTTTTTGCCATGTGGGTACACCTCTGGCTTGTGGTCAGCTTGTGGTTCACCACACCCCCGAGGTTGTCCTCTGCAGAGCTGCTTTCCAGGTGCTCCGTCTCCAGCATGTACTGGTGCTTGGAGTTATTACTCTGCAGATGCAGGACTTTATACCCTACCTTGCTGGGGTTAATTAGATTCCTCTCTGTCCAGGTCCTGCTGAATGACAGCACATTTCTGCTGAATAGCACAGACTAATACCAACTGGTGTATCAGACACTCCTCCCACTTTTGTACTGTCTGCAGACTTCCTGAGAGTACACTGAATGTTTTTTCCCAGGTTATTACTGAAGGTGTTGGCTGTATTGGCTGCAGGGTAAACCTGTGGGGTACATTACTAGTGACATTTCTCCTGCTGGACTTTGTGCCACTCACCATAACTCTCTGGGTCTGGCAGCTCCACCATTTTGCCATCTACCCCACTGCCTGCTTGCCTAACCCATATCTTGTCAACTTGTGTTATAGGAGCCTGTGTCAAAAGCCTTACTAAGGTTTGGTAAGGTATTAAACTAAAGTAAACAACATCCACTGCTCAAACAAAATCCACCAAACTGGTCACCTCATGGAAGATAATGAGATGTTCTGCATAATTTCCTCTGCATAAATATAGGCCGACTACCTTTGTGCCCTATGTCTGTTTGGAACTGGTTTTCAAGATAAGTTGCTCTGTCACCTTCCCAGGGACTAGGCTGAAGCTGACTAGCCTGAGCCCAAGTGTGTTAAATACTTCCTCCTCTACACAGAGCACAGATGACACCAAGTGTTTTGACATAAGAATATAACCAGTATATAACCATCAAGTATTTAGGTGCAGTGGCTCATGTTTTTCTAGCTGGATTATTCTGCTCTGTGACACAGCACTGTGGACCAGTTTGGTTTGGCAGTAGGTAGGCACTCTACAAAAGGGAATTATGGTTGTTCTTAGCATTTGATGGCATATATGGGAAACAGGCAGATTTGCCATTCCTGTATTCATTATGACATGTTCCTGTTCCAAGAGAAAAAAACAGTAACAGGTTGTTCTGACACTCTGGCCCTGTGTTGTTACCTCTGAGCGTGCAGGTCATCCCTGCTGCAGAAATGGAAATGGGCCAGTGAGGTTTCTTTGTTTCCTCTTTGTTCCTGGCTCTCACATCTCAGTCTTGAATGTTTCCTGCAACTGTAATTAGTAAGCTGATGTACTTGAAGGAAACTTCCCTTCAAGTGGAGCATTGTGCCTCATTATAATTCATTTCTAGCCCATTGCAGCTGTTCCTCATCTTAAAAATATGGAATTTAGTAGTCTTCTGGTGAATTATGTTCCTTATACAATGAGGGGCAGTTGTGGGTGGGGAGAAGCTTTTAAAGGCAGCTATTTCATCTGTGCTCACAGTTTTACCACAGCAGCATGCTATAACATAAAATTTAAGAGGTCAGTAAACAACTTGGCAGTAACTAAGCAATTTAAACAAAAGCTTCTCCTCAGTATTTGATGATTGGAGGGAGAATCAGGATTCTATTGTTTAATGTGTTACCACAGTTGCTCCTTTTCTAAAGAGTTGTGTTTAATAAGGATAGTAACTCTTGCATTAAAATGGTAGGCTTTTTCCCAGATCATTGTAGAATTTCTTTTTTGAAGTTGATTGTTGATGCATTGCCAATAATGAGTTCTGTATCCTCCAACAAATGTTAAAAATTGTGTCTGCACTGGGGAATTTACAGCTGAGTTGGTTATGCCCCAGTTTTTAACAATTAGCGTCAGAAAGATCTATGATCTGCATGCAACTAATGAAGGAACTGATTAATATTATTTTTCTCTTTAAGGCCTTTATGTGTTCTTTTCCTGACCTAAAAATATTTTACTATATCCAGTCTATGATAAAACTTGCTTTCATTAGAGGAACACCGCTAATAAAATGATGTAGCTTATTTTATGCAAAAAAGCCCTCCTGCATGTTAATTATTAGACACATGATTGTCTTGTTTGTTTGTACTACATGGTCAAGACTTTATTGGATAATGCTATAATTTTCTAACAGATGGATGGTACATTAACAAAGTACATGGATCTGAATTAATCTATTTGCATCTCCTCCTGCAGTGATGAATTTCTAGTTTCTCTTTAACCATATTTGAGTAAAATTTAAAGATCTGTTTCATATTCTGATTATAATTCAATCAGTTGGATAATTTTTCTATAATAAGTGTATTCATACCAATAATAGATTTGAATTTTGGCATGATAGGCCATGTTTGCTTTTGTAATTTGTACAGGAAGACTAGCAAACATCATGGACAAAAGTAAATATCACTGGTTTTGGAAACAGCCCTACAAACCGTTCCCAGTGAAACTGAAAATTCAGCCATGTTTGACTCTGAGGATTCTGGTCTGACCCTTTCCTGCTGTTTCACAGTCTTGCAAACACACATTGCTGTGCATGCATAGGGATTTGGGGTGGTATCTGCTAGAGTAGGGCTGAACATGGAGACAACAGCAGGACACAAGTGATGAGGGCCTCAGTCAGGGCGGGCACTGCAGCAGCACCACACCTGGCCAGTGACTATGCACAGCCTTCACAATACCCTACAAACACACCAGGCCTTCATTTTCTCCACCCTGGGAGCACCATGGTGCCCTGTGCAGAAGGACCAGACAGTGATATGGGGCAGGTTCAGAGCCACTGATTTCAATTGGCTTTTTCAGCTCCAGATTTTGAGAGAGCAAGTTTGCTGTCAAGTGGCTCAGGAAAGTAGTTAGTGCTTTTGCTTTATTTCATATGTGTGTGCATGCATACACACATATGTACGTGTGTGAATATATATATCATATACACTTTAAGTTTCATACCTGCTGTTTTCTCTAATGATTTTTGTTATATGATTGAAAAAAGAAAAGTTATGTATTTTTCAGGGTGGGAGTCATTTTTTATCAAAATACCTTTAGTGCTGGAACTTGTTGGCCCTTAACATGTACCATTTACAGTCTTTGTGCTTCTAGTTTGCACAAAATTATACAAATGTGGAGAGTTGACATGGGTCAACAGCCACCCAGCCACCCATTCTCCACTCCTGCAGAATGGGGAGAAAATGGAAGGCAGAAATACTCCTGGATAAGGATAATGGCAGTTTAACAGGGAAAGTGAAAGTTGTGTGTATAACCATAACAAGAGGAGGAGTTATTCCACTACTTCCCATTGCTGGGTACATGCCTTCATGAGAAGCAGAGCCTGAGCATGTGTAATATCTGCTCAGGAGGAAAATTACCACAGCTGTGAGTGTATGTGTGTCCCTTTCCTCCTTTCTATGTTCTTCTGTTGTTGAGCTCTTTAAGGTGATTACACTGATTTCCTTCATTCTTCTGTTTTCTACCAAGTGCACCTGGGTTCTTGACAGAAGACAACCCTAGGCATGGGCTTGGCTTTTCCCAGGAGAGGAGAAACCAATGCTGCATTTTCAAGCTATTTCCTTATATACATTATGAGATCTCTGTGTTCCCACAGTATTTATATACTTTTATATACTTTGTTTGGTTAGCTGTTTGGATATCTCCTCCAGTAGCCTGAAGTTTTACACTTGAACAGCACTTAAACCTATGGTTTGTGAGTTGAAGCTGAAGAGAGAAAGTATAATAGTGCCTTTGTCAAGCATCTGTTTCTGAAAGAAATGTAGCAGTGGTCTAGGAAGGCAGCTGTCATTTGATAAGGCTTAGGGGTTCCCAATCCAGAGCAAAAGTTAGGGGGAATTGGGGGTCCAACCAAAAGATATATGAATATCCCTGTCTTGTCCTCACTCATAATTGTTTACAAAGCAGTTTTCATGTATACCAACAAGATTACTTGAAAGAAGGCTGTACAAAAACCACTTTTTTCCAAATGTGGTTCAGCTTGTGATGGGGATGGAAGACACCGGTGGTCCCTTTTAGCAGCTTGGTACTGCTTCTGCATTGGGAACACTTATCCAGGGAACCAGGAAAATTTAGTTTCAAGTAAAATACACCAACTGCAGATAGATGTTGTGTGTTTGATGACAATTGCATCAATGTACTACTCTGTTCATCTTGCACTAATTTTCTAGTTACTTTGAACAGACCTAGGGAGCACCACAGAGATTAACAGGTTTAGCTTTTGACATGGTCATGTCATGCAAGCTGGGGCTTTTACCCTGAGGCCTGTGGAAGCAGCTTTTTCCTCAAGTAGATGAGGCCTTGCAGAAGGATTCAACTTTTCCCTATGCAGCACTCCAGCCTGAGTCCTCAGAGGGAGTGAAGGGTGCTGCACTGACAATTCTTCATTTCTGTGTGATGATAATGCATTTGCTGCTGTGTGCTTTGGATGCTAATTGCATGATTGTTAGACTCACTTGAACTAGCTAATCACAGTAAATCCAGAACTAATGATGACTGTGCTTTGGATGGGTCTGATACCTATTTACATATTGTTTCTTCACTTAGGGAGGGTACATCATGTTAAAATAGACTTACGGAATTGCTCTAACCAAGTCCTGAAGGCAGGAGGCCTAGGAGAAGAGAGGATGTCTAAGCACTGCAAAAAGGGTTTTTCCAGGCATGAGGCTGAAGAGAAAGGGCACAGCTCTAAGGGCTGAAGTTTAATCCTTTGAAAGGTAGAAGCATTGGTAGACTGAAGGGCTGGCTGAGTATGCAAGAGCTGTGGGTTGGGCAGCTATGACCGGCCAAGGCACATGGAGCTGCTTGAAGGGAAGGTGCTTGCTTACCTGGAGGAGAGGTTACTTAGTGTTCCTTTGTGTTAATTAAAATGCAAGGATTAAAGGATTTTAAGAAAATATAGCTTTGCAACCACTGGTGAACAAATCTGTACAATGCTTTGCTTCGAAAGGCTTTATTTGGCCTGAGTGTGGAGTACCATGCTGGCTGGCTGTAATGTGATCACTGCAGCTCTGTCCCCATGGCCAGCACACTGGTGGCATGTTTCCTACTGTGCATGGCAGGAAAACCCTGTCAGGAAACTCAGTACAGAGGGAATTACAATAGCTTGTCTTTGTGGCTGCAGGGGCATGTGTTTTGCTGTTGCGAGGCTGTACAGGGATAAATAAGGTGACAACCTGTTCAATCTATGCAGCTGCACGAACTCTTTTCATACTGCATCTGATGCCGTGCCTTTTTGATGGAATGACCAAGGTCAGAAGCATTGTAAGGGTTCCTGAAGTGCCATGTGGCTTTCACATATCCTGAGTGGTAGGCATGGTGTTTCATGTCACATTTCCAGGGGAACAGTGTCCTTCCACTGAGGAGGGCTCCATCTTGTTATGCAGATGTCTTTTGGCCAAACAACTCAGTGGAAGTGGATCCAAGATAAGCAAGTATTTCAGAAAAATAAATATCTCATTTTTATACTGATTATATAGAAGATCATCTGAACATAGCTTATGTGCAGGCTGTCCATGATTCTAAAAAAATACTGGTTCTAATGGGAGGTGAGAGTGTTTCTCTCCTCATTTTTGGGAAGAAAGTTTCACAGGTATCACACAAAACAATAATCTGCTGCTCCAAAATAAGATCCATAGTAACTGTGGTAGCCATATTTATTTATTTATGTATTTATTTTTAATCTGAAATTCAGGAAAAAGTAGTTTCTATGTGAAAAGAATCAGTTTTCATCTTGAAATTTCTACTGAAGTAGAGGAAACACTTAGTTTCCATTGACATTCTCTTCTTTGTCCAGCTCTGTGACTTTTCCTTGCCCAAGCAGAGTTTGCACAGCACATCACAAGCAGGTGACTGTTGCCAAGAGTTGCAGATTGTTCAGTTTAGCCCAAGGGGGTGAATATTGCTGTAGAATTGCTCCCTTTCACTTGTAAGGCAGTGTTATCATTAGCTTTGATTAACTTTGCTTTTTCTCTAATACTCTGACATTTCTTTTCTGCCTGACTGCTGTTGAGAAGAGAGTTAAACATATTTTTCTTGATCAATGCCATGCTGAATCTGACTACTGACAGTATAAGGCCTTTTATATGTGCCCTCAATTTTTCAGATTTCATAAGTAACTTGTACATCTGTGTTGGCCCTTGTTAGTACAATCTCTGTTCCAATATTTCTCATACATGATAAGGAGCATGAGAAATCAAGCCAAGTCTAGAACAGTATAATGAGTGGTCTTTTTCATTGGTACAAATCTTATTTTTATTTTTTTTTTAGTTTGATGATATTCTGTAGAAAGTCCTTAGGGCCCTTAGAGCCTCACCTCAAACACATATAAATTTTCACTGTTCACAGTTTGCTATTAAAGCACATCTGTTTCATCCCCACTGTAGGTGGGATTTGAGGAGAGAGGACTTCACCACCAGGGTGCTTCAGGGAACAAGCAGACTGCATGAGGTCAAATATTGGTATCTGTAGAAGAGAGAGACCACTCAATGCAGACACAACTTTCTATTTTTCCCCTGTGCACAACACAATGCATGCTCTAGCATGGCCAAATGGCTGTAACCTGTTAATGCAGACTGATTTTTACAGTTCTGTACCTTGTACTGTCATTGCAATTTGAAGCTTGTATGTGCCTGTGATGTACAGAAGAGTTAAAGCCTTTATACAAAGATTAATTTTATAGCTTGCTTTCCTCTTGATATTGGTCATACTAATTATCCTTCAGTTCCCTAGGGCAGTTTGAAAGAACTAAAGGGCATAAGAGGGTTCAGTTTTAATTATGCAAAAACTGTTTCTCATTGAATGATGATCTGATGCTTGAATAATTGTAGATTAGGGATTGAATAGGAAAATATGCCTTACTTTGTTGTACTGCAATGTAACTGGTGGTCTGGGACCAAGGTTTTGTTCAAGTTAAGGAGGATAAGTAGATATGTGGAAGCTGCAGCACTCCAGCAGTCACTCACTGAGGACAGAATAGGAAGTGAACATAGGAAATGTACTGTATCTTTGTAAAGTCTTAAACACTAACCTTTACTTTCTTCTGAGCCTTAAAACTTGGTTTAACTACTGGCAGGTGGAAATTGGTTTGCTCAGTTTTGCCTCTAACTTGCCTTGTATTTTAGGAGGGATTCTGCCTGATGTAGTTCTCCCGCTGACTCTCCAAGCCACTCTCTCCCCTTCCCCTCCCCTGTGGCAGAACAGAAAGGAGAACCGGAGGCACAAAAGGTTAAGACCACCATTGTTGAGATAAGAATTCACTGGAAACAGCAATAAGAAAAGACAATAAACTGTAACAGCAACAAAACTAATGGCAGAGGGATGCAAGAAGGAGGTGAACGATTCACTCAGAAACGCCCCCAACAACAGACAATACCTGACCACTCTGCCACACAACACCCACCCAGAAGGAAACCTTCTCCCTGCAAGAGATTCCCTTTCTACTGCCCCAGAAAATGATGTGAGGTGATACAGAATAACCTCTGTCTTAGCCATGCCTCCTCCTGGCTGCTGTAAAAATTAACCCTGTCCTGGCTGGAACCAGGACAGTTGTTTCTTAAGTTCCTCTGCAGAAACCCCAAGCTTATTGTTCTCAGTATAAAAATCCATTTTCATGGCTGCTTGCTAATGCCTCTGCTCCTGCAAATCTTCAGGTTTCATTTGTTTATATGAACAAACATTAAATATGCAATAATGGCATTGTGGACTTTTTTAGATCCGTGACTTCCATCTTCACCTCTGAATTTCGATGCTTTAATTTTCTGTGATAATTTTAAAAAAGCAAAATATCCTGCTGCCTGCTCTCTCAGTGCTTGAGGGAAAGGGAAAAAGAAGATATATTGCTTATATTTGAGTTGATAGATGCAAAGTTAGTTCAGGATTTTTTTTTTTGCAGAATGACTTGTGTGTTACCTCTAAAGTCAGACTGAATGTATCTCAGTTTTGGCTCAGAAAAATTCCAGGACACTCCTATTTGTGGAGGTGTGGAGAGAGGGTTTTTTGATTTTTTTGTTTGTTTGTTTTCACAAGGGATATCAGGATTATGAGAATGTTTCCTTTTTCTGAGCCGCATAAGGCATTATGCATTATGAAATGATGTTTTTCCCCTAAAAGATTTGAATCCACGTCTTTCTTCTGTTGACTGCAAGGATGGGAGACTTTTCCGGTTCTACAGCTCTGTCACACAAAGCAGAGATATTTATATAGCAAGTAAGCGAGTGTTTATGTTGTCTGAAAGACTGAATATTTTGATTCACACATCTGTTCCAGTGCATGGATAATAGCAAAATTATAATGTCTTAAGTTTTATGCCACTCTAGATAAACAGATGTGCTAGCAGTAAGATTTCTCCTGGGATGTAATGGGTTTAACTTACCTGTGACTAAAGAGATGCTATATGCAGTAGAACATTGGTTAAAAAAAAGCATTCAGTGGTTTCTACTTCTGTATTTATGTGGATTCCTTATCTTTTTCTAAGTGCTTAAATCTGTATATTTAATTTTTGATTTGTTAGAAACTCGAGTTTGAGATGAATACAAACAAAAACATTGTGATGTCTGTGCTTTCACGCTTGCTTTTGTTTAATGGTCAAGCCAAGTAATGTTATCTATGCAGCCTTACATTTGACTTTCTTTGCAGGGACATTAAATACAGGGTAAATGTCAGAGCTCTCTCACTTACAGTTTTTCACCACCAGCCAGAGTTACAGGACATATTAAAATGCTGTAACACATCCCTTGTTTTTGTTTTAGTGTGGATCCAGGTAAGGTCAGGACAGCTTGTAGGACAAAAAGTGGCTTAGATCCATGTCATGTTGAACACAAGGGCATGAACTTTTACAGTAAAAATAATTTTATTACATCTTGAGAAAAGATGCAATTGGACAACTTATCTAAGGCATACTTTACCTACAAGGACAAGAAAATGCCTGCATGATAAACCTGTAAATTCTAGTCTTCAATCTATATTTTAGATAATACTGTTATATCCAAAATTCCCAGAGTAACTCTTTGTGAATGAGAAGTTGCCTTAGTCCTCAATTCCAAGGTGTAACTGTCAAATTGCTGATGAAATGTTTTGCTGTCAAGACTTACTGCATAGAATTTGTCAGTTTGCCAAAGAGCCTTTAATAACTTGCCAGGTTTTAGAGCACTCTGCTTCCAAATTGTGTATGCTCAGAAAGAATGAGATATCTGGATGGGTAAATCCAAGTAATTTCTCAGTCAGAGTTATCCAGAACAAAATGACCCTTTTATTTTTTTTGGAAAATGTTGAATGGTAACTCTGAAGCAGTTTGGGCTACCCTTTGTAAGCCTGAAGTATCTTTGAAATGGCTTCCCTGCATTGGGAGTATGAAAATAGAGTTACAAAAGAGGATACAGCAAAGCTTATGTGAGTATTGGACAAAAGGACTGCTTAAAGTTCATATTTATGCTCACTGAATGGTGTTCTCATTTCCAATTACATATTTTTGTTTCATGGAGATGTTACAGAGCTTTCTTCAACCACATCCCCACTGTTTCACAATTTGCCACTCGATGCAAAAGTCTCCTAATTATCTGTGGTGGAAGGAGGCAGAGCAGGGAAGGACAGTGACACTGGTGGCTGTGGAAAGCAAATATAGATAATAAAAAACACACAAATTGCTGCTATAAAGCATTTTATAGAAAAATGCTATGAAAATGCACAGTAAAAGTGTAACTGAGATGTTGGAGAGCTAATACTCACTTGAGCCAGCTGCACAGTGGCCATGTGAGCCTGGTTCTGTGGGTTCCAAGTCCAGGCTGGCTATGCCTGGAGCCAGCACAGGTGCCCCTGTACCTGTAGCCTGTGTAGTCCAGCACTTGAATACTCTGCCTGTGGCTCATGGTAAACTCACCTGGCTGAGTTTTATGTAAATTTATTTTCTCAAAATAAACCAGGTCCTTTTGCATTATAATTTTGACCTCAGCTGAGTGTTCTTAACCCACTCTTAAACCTATAAAACCATTCCTCTTTGCTAGAGAATTTCTTGTCTTCAAATTGAAATTTGTGTCTTTTCTAAGAGTGCCATGACATTGCTTTCTACAGAATGATGATATCCTACGATTTCGGTTTTGAATGGATATGACTATATATAAGAACTGCTTGGAGAAAACTGAGGAAATGAACCCATGAACAATGGTTTCAGATTATGTAGGAAAGTTAGTAAAATAAAATAAATTGGACAGATACCAGTAAAGTAAATAAAAGCAATAAGAACTGATTGCTTTTCTAAAAATTTCTGAATTCCCCATTTTAGTTGTATGTGAACATACTTGTTCATCAAACTGCCATTAATAATATGTAGATCCCCACATATGATTTTAGTATAATAGGATAAGTCTTCTAAACTCAACAAAACAAAAGCAATCTTTTAATGATAAACTAAAGCAAGAATTGTCTGTGAGCGTGAGTGTGTGTCTTTCTGTAGTGTTAAATATTCCATATAGATTCCTGACTGAAGTGAACTGAAATGTGGGATGGAGGGGATGCATCCCTGCTCCCCAACATCTGCTCCAAACTCCTGGATTGCTGCCAAGCATAGGCACCCTCTGACCACTACAGCCACTTTTTACTGTTTTATTTTTTTCTCATAGTAAACTGACTTTCACCAGTTTTGGAGCATGTAGATGGTAGCTTGCACAATGCTCTCAGTGGTCTCTTCCTCACTTGTATAAATAATGGTCTTTCCACAATTATATAAGCTGGGGTAAGATTTTAGCATGAGTAAGACACAAGCTATGTCTCGTGCCTTTGAACTGCAGCAAACATCCATCTGTTGTTTGAATGCCATTTGGACTGCTTAACCCCTGCCAAATCCTGTTGTCTTTGAAGTTCATGGGAGTCTTGCCACTGACTCCAGTTGGGATAGAATTTAGATGACAAGGCTTCTGTTTGCCTTTGTTTCACATTATTTTTATGTGGACTCTAACAAACTTATGTACTCATGATCAGGGCTGGATGAGGGAAGAGGAAATTTGTAAGCAATATGTCTCTCTGGCCTAGTGGTAGAGAATATTCTAGTTCACTGATTTTAAAAGGTTAAGTTTTGATGTTGTCTTTTCTAATTCCCTTTTAGGAATCATTTACTGATGGTATGTCTTGACAAAGGGAGATTTAATTACATAAACTTGGACATCATACCAATTATTTAAAAATCAATTATTCACAGAGTGCTGCTTTCCTGAACAGTGAAGAAATATTTACCCTTGTTAGGAAAGACAGATGAATGACTCCAGACACTCATTGTAGTGAGTGGTTGTACGAAATATTTAATCTTTTGGTAATATGCAGTTCTGCACTTGTGGAATTTATTATGTTTTATTTCTGGATCGCTTACATACTTGTGATGTGTAGTATGCTTTTAAGCATCTGCTTAAGTGTTGCCTGCTCTTGATATTTTCAGGATCTGTGATTATACCATATGCTGCCATGGAGAGGATTATACTGTCAGTGTTGTGTCAGAGTAGCATAGAATTGCAGTCTGATGTATAATTAGAAGGATATATTCAGGAATGTTTCTTAGGTGACTGAATTTATATTGATTATTCAGAAGAAGTGCACATCAAATGACAGACTTTGCATCTATGTAAGAAGCATACATACACTTCAAATGCCACAGGCTGGTAGGGCACTGAAAAAAATATGAAAGGATGAGCAGAAATGGATGCAGACCAGATCAAGTGCTCAGAACAGATTAGGGAGAGGTGTTTTGAGAAAAGTGATTTTGTGCTTAGTGGCTCCTCATCTTTCTTAGTGCCAGACTGTTCCTGTCACACAGATTAGAGATGGCTGGAGGGAGGATTCAGAGAGCTCTGAAAGGCCTTTGCAGCGACAAGCACCTATGAGACACAGCAGCACATCCCTTTGGTGCTGGGATAAGCAAGGAGAGGCGGGTTTCATGGAGAATATCTTGCACATGGGAAGAAACCACATTGTTCTGGTACATGCCAGACTTATCCATGGTGGGATACATCAAAGCAGCCCTAGAGCTTCAGGAAAACTGCCCCTATTAGCTGCTGCAGCTCTGGTGCCACACAAAGAGGATGAAAGGGTCTAAACTGCCCAAAATAAAGACAGCTTTTCTTTTTGCTGAGCGAATAAAAAGCCATGGCTGAAGAAAGTCTCCCTTTTGCTTTTGCTTTTTCTCGACTCATAAACCCAAATGAAACAAATAATGTGGGTTTGCTCCAGAATCTCCAGCTGTTGTTTTAAGGATACCTTGTACTTATAGGCTTATATTGGAAACATGGTGGATAATGTAAAATTATCTATTCCATATTGTGTGAAACTCTAGCTTATTGTTTAGAGTCCTGCAGAATTTAAAGTGAGATTTAAATGTACTTCCAAGTGCTGTAGTTCAATGCCTTGGGGTGTGTAACTCATTGGTGAGATGCAAACCCCTGTAACTAAAGAACTTGTTCTTACATTTCTTCTACCAAATGCCAGATTTGAGTTTCAGATGTTTAGCAATGTACAATTTAACTAAGGAAATTTATGTCCTGAGGAGGAATTGTTAATGTAGAAATGACAACTATTATGAATTTACAATGGCTTGTTTATACCAGATGTGTTGTCAGATCTCGATTGACTTTTGTATCACAGTGTGAAGCTGCAGAACTCACTGGAGTTTCTGATTTGCAGACATGAAAAGAAGACAATAATCATGGCTTCTGTCTGCAAAGTTGTGTGTAAGAATGAGCACAGGACTTTTATGGTTGCCCTGTTGTATATGAAGTGCTATTTTGAGTATTCTATTAATTATTTAAAGCTAAACATGGTTTCTCTTTATGACATGAGATTTGTGAGTAGCAAAAGCTCAAGTGTAGAGAATTCCAGAACTTTTTTTTTTTTTTTCAGCAGTCTGCTAAAGTCAGATGTATTTGAGCAGTGATTTAGGTAAGAATTCTTTTAACTGAAAACTAGTCATTTTAACAGGGATTTGTGAATCGCCATTTAGACCAGCTTTGTGGCCTGTAACATTGTGTCCTATCACTGCTCCTAGCTGCTCACAGATTTTTTCCAAGGAAAGTTTAATAATAAGTTCAATCTGCCTATAGAATTGTGATTTTATTTTTTTAATATTGTAAGTAAAATTAATTCTAAGTAATCTCATTGGTTGTCCTTTATCTCCATGTCTTGCTGACCAATTTCAGCTGTGTTTTATGCTGCTGAAGTAATAAGTAAATAACACTGTTTCTGTTTACTGGAAATCTACCCCTGAAAAACTAGAAAAAAAAAATATATATATATATATAACAAATATATAAACCATTGAAGCACCACCTATGAGACACCTATGTGGAAAAAGCCCTGATATTTTAAGGCTGAGAAATCTGGGTCTGGGTTTGCTCAGCCTGCACAGGAGAAGGCTTCAGGGAGACCTTCTAGTCCTGAGTACAAAGGAATTGGAGGGGTATTATTTACAAGGGCATGTCGTATGAGGATGAGGAGGAATGGCTTCATACTGAAAGAGGGTTGGTATAGATTAGATATATGAAAGAATTTTTTTTGCGGTGAGGGTGGTAAGAGACTAGAACAGGTGACCCAGAGAAGTGGTAGATACCACAAACAAGAAAAGATTCGAAGTCAAGTTGGATGAGGCTCTGAGCAACCTGATCTACTTAAAGATGCCCCTACTGTTTGCAGAAGGGTTGGACTGCATGACCTTCAAGGGCTCTCTCCAACCCAAATTATTCTATGATTCAACTCAGTCCTAGAAATCCAGCCTTAGTCTTTTTTTAGCTGTCTTTTACTGGCCACCTCATTTATTAACATCACATGACAGGCTGCATTATGTTGTTGCTTTTTAATTTTGGTAACAATATTTGCAGATGGTACCCTAGTTAATTTCAAACTGGGGTACTTGCAACACTTGTTTTTTATACCTTTTACATCATATAAGAAGGTATCTAAAATTTTCATTAACTTGATCATTTTGCTTTGTATTACATATTTTTTCTGGTATAAGAAATGTGGGGGGTTTTCCTTGAGGAAAAAAAAAAAAAGCAAGGTGGTAGTAGTGTACCTAATGATGCTTAGAATTCTGTTCAAGGATATTTTCAATCTGATCTAGAGTTCATGTGAATAATTCAGGCCTGGGATGCTGCAGTTAAATTCATGCTTCAGACTTATGGGAGAGCGTGGCTCTGGTTTTAATATGTTACACTAAAGCTTGTAAAACTCATTCTTTACTGTCACAGTCAGTGACACTTGGATGTAAAATTAAACTGAGAAGGATTTGAATCATCCACATGTTTCTATTTCTTCAGTGGGGCCTACATTTATGTCCCTATTGCATCACAGATAATGATTATGGGTAGGTCTGGTCCCACAGTGCTGTGTGTAGGATCTGTAACCTTGCTACAATAGAGCAAGAAGCAACAGGGATGCTGCACTGAACAGAAGAAATTCTGAGGGTCTGTCACTCTGCTAAGTGGCACTTAACAGCTTGTGAAAGTGGGTGACCAGACTCCTGGGATCTTGCCTTTCCCTGCCTGCCTTGGTGGTTTGCTCTCTCCTGGCAACGAGCACATTGGTCTTTTGTTACTGCGTAAAAAGAGCAACTTATGTTTCTTTTGGATTGGTCAATGTCTACTTTGATTAATTTTCAAAGTGATTTATCTATGAATTAGAATCCTTAAATTTAAATATCATAATCTCTCAACTTCTGTAGTTGTAACATTGCTCTTGTAGGTTAGGAGCAGTAGCTGAAAGACTGCACAAGTTTAAGCATGAGATGCTTTTGACCCTTTCTTCATTAATGTTTCCTAAGCTTGAAAGAGCATGTGTGGACCGCACAAGATTCCTGTATCCATAATTTGTACCATTACAGAAAAATAATTAGTCATGTATATTTATTCATTAGTGTAAAAAGATACAATGGTTGTCTGTTGATCTCCTTTTTTTTTCCTCTGAAAGTATTTGAGAACAGTTGTGATTTAAAGAATACATTTGTTATGATATTTTTAAGAGGATCTTCGAAGAAAAAAGATCACTTGGATTATAATTTTTTTCTTCTAGCTAAAGGAGCCATATACCTTTTTTTTTCTAGGCACTGATGGTGCATGCTGATTCTCAGGGCTGCTGGATGGTGGGGTGTTTCCTCTCTAATGGTTTGAGTTTGAGATTTTAATAATGTTTTATGGAGAAGCTATTAAAATATGTGAATATCCACTCTTTAAAAGCCTCAGCATCTTTCCTCTCCCACTTTTGAAGACTTTGCAAAGACTTATACTTGCATACTGTTCTTGGGATTCAGTGCTACTGTCTTGCACTTGGCTTGTTTCATTCAAAGTGTGGAAGTCCTTCTATGAGCAAGGAATTCTTCATTTTGCTGTGATTCATCCAAATGTGCTCAGTGACAGTGAAGTGGTTTTGATGGTAAGATGTGGTGGCTTGGGGGCATTGTTTGAGAACATAGGGTTGCTGCCTGTTCTGTCAGTGCTTTATTGGAAGATTTTCTGTGCAGGGAGGATGCAAGTCTTCTAAGGCTTTCATACACCATAGTAATAGCAGTTGGTTTTCAATATTAAAGTGAGATTTTTTGCAAAAAGGTTTGGGTTTATGTGTAAAAGGGTATATATCTGATGGTCTTTAATATTTAATCCTTACTTTATGTAGAAACTATCCCCATGGTGCTTGCAGCACCTGCATAGTCCAGGGTGGGGAGGAAAGAATGTTTTCCACATCTTTGCCTTTTCTGCCTTTTTTTTTTTTTTTTTTTTTTCACTTTCTAGTCTAGCATTTTTCTGCCCTTTTGCCTGTGATATTTCTTTCCCTGTCTTTAATCTGTATAATTTCTTCCACTGCTTGCCTGCCAGCTGCTATTTGGTTTTGAGGATGGGCATCTGTATGTGAGACAGGTAAATCTGGTATGTGTTTCCATTCTAATATGAATGCCATAGGAGTAAGAAGTAAAGCTGTTCTTATTGGTATTTGCCTTATAAGTGGTCCCTTCAGGGTCAGGAATGTGAAAATATTTTGGCTTCTATTGTTTTAGGCTGCAGAATAGGCCACACTGTAAAAACTGGTCCTAATTTGGGTTGGATATGATTTCTTGCCTGCAAAACTCTTTACAGAAATCCCTTTGCTCAGGACTTACAAATCTTCTCACCTTGCTTTCTTCTCCTTCCTTTTCCTTTCCTGGGAGGACTTGAATACAGCAAAAGGTACCCACAAGGGAAGTGATGTTGGCAGAAACCCAGGAGGTTTCCTTCCTAAAAAGCAGGCAAGCTCTGGATTAAGAGAGCTATTCAGTGGGGATAAAGTCTTAACACAACTAGCCAGCTTTCTGTTACCTCTCATGTTAGGAATTCATTAAGCCTTGCCCCAGAAGCATCAGCTGCAGTGCTGTGTTGCTCACTTTTTGGAACACAGCGTACATCAAGTCTTCCTTTGCCTGGTTGCACTTGATATTTCCTTTGTTCTTTACAGATGGCTGGAAATGGATATTTCCAAATATGAATGTATTAAGCATATCTTACACCTAACACTAGCTGTGTTTTGTGCTGTCAGTGTGGATGGTGGGCTGCTTTTTGGGTTTTGGAGGCATCCTATCCTATTACCCCAGATAATTGAGTTGGCTAAGTGCCATCTTTGTAGAGAATTGTGCCAGGATTTACTAATAGCAGTAGGGCATTCCCTGTTGGGTGCTGGGGATACATCAGCTTAGGCTTTCACAAACACATCTAAAGAATCAGTGACGCTAACAGGAGCTTCATCACTGACTTGCCAAGTCCAGGATTTTCTATGTGGCTCTAAAGAGGGATCTGTCTTCGCCGTTGTTCTCTGTCTTTGTACTTAGCTTGTGCACAACACCTGAGTGTTCTTGATATCAAAATTTCTACAAAGCTCTCTGGTTTCCTATGTCTCAGTTTGTCTGCCTAATCAGAAGGAGGATTTTTAAACAATTCTTCAGTAGGCATAAGAAAAAAGTGTGCTTAACATAACAGCAAGTGTGAAATAAGCAACCTTCTGCTGAAAGTTCACATGCCAAACACAGCTAATCCACCATATGTGTGACCTAAAAAGTACAGACATATGGATATTCTTCCCTCCCCCAGTTTCTCAGCCTTTTCATGGCTGCTGCAATTGCAAGTAGCCCAGTAACACTATATGCTTGATCATTGTATGGGATCTGCGATGGTATTTTGCAGTTGGGGTTACTGCATAGCATAGCATGCCTCAAAGAGAAATGAAAGGAATACCATAAGATTTTCAGCTATGATGTCACCTGGGCAGTCATGTGCCTTTTGAAAATACATAGGAGTGACAGTTTTTCAGTAGCCTGGGGAGGATGATGTGTAACAGCAAATACTCTGGTTCTGATTCTTCTTTAATTGGTTGGCACATTCATGATGAGTTTCCCATAAAAGGGATGTGAATCTTCCCTTGCCCTCTGACAGCATCTGCTGCAGCCCACGGAGTTACCTGGCTCTGGCATGGAGAGAATAAGACTCATGGTAAAGGGAAAATAATAAGATTACATACTTTTAGAAAAGGATCAATTTCTTGACCATAGCATAGGGAATATGTAGCTGTCATACCCTTGGGATTTGTTTTCTTGCCTTCAAAGACCAGTTACAAAAGATTAAGCAGTGGCTAGGGCTGCAAACCCCAAAGTCATTTGAGGCTGGATCCTTAGCAGATGTCACATAAGTGGCAGACTTTTTACTCCTTTCCAGGTAGGCTGGAAAGTTCATGGACTGTACCAAGTAACTCATGTCACTTACTGTGCTGCTGTGTGCTGTGGTATGTCACCCATTTAGGTCAAGATTAGAAAAACAAGCACAGTACATCCCACTTCATAGCCCAAGTGTAAGCACGTGCTTCACAACTCCGTTGTAGACAGAACACAGTTTGGCCAAAGTGAATATAATCAGCTCATTTGTATGCAGAACTAAAATTACCGAAAAGTAGCTTTCAGATAAGGATTCATTTAGGGACTGTGGCAACTGCCTAATTAGCTATAGGTATGGCTTTAATTGCAGTCTGTAGCCAATAAAGAATACATTTAGTCTATAGAAAGAAGCAAAGGAATAGAATGTGTGCACGAGGCAGTTTAATGTTTAAAGTACTGTTTGCAAATACAAGCTATTAAAGAAGTGAATCATGCTGGAAAATGGTCCCAAGCCATAAAATATTAATTGATCATTAAGTCGTTGTAAGAGGCACTGATATATACTTTGTATCTAAATGTGTCCCTTTTTAACTTCTATCTGCTTTGTGTACACCAGTGAGGGGGAAAAAGCCACATTTCTTAGGGATCAGAATATAACAATGTTTGCATTTTACAGAGGATAGGGTGTACATAGACTGACCCATATTTCACCAATAAGAGATTTTGTTCTAATAGAATGATTATGTTAATACTATTGTTTTTCAAATCAAGAGAAGAGAGAGAACCATGTCTCTTTTGGGAAAGTGGTAGGTATGGAATATGGTATTACTGATTTTTTTTATCAGAGGTCTAGCTAATCTTCAACTACAAGAGAATATACATACAACATAGATATGTAATTTAAGAGAAGACTTGAATCTTTGTCCACCTTGGAGCTGAGTCTGGAGAAATTTTCATCTTGCAGGCAGAGAGCTGGAATGATGATGATTGCAAGGTCTGGGTTGGGGACAGATCTTCAAGAGACAGCAGAATACAGGATAACACATGTGCCTGTACAGGGCAAGAGTGTTAATTGATGGAGAGTATCTGAGGGATGTAGCAGCAGATAGAGGACTTGATCATTTTTTGGTAATGTAATGATGATTCTTTACAGAATCCTAGAATGATTCAGGTTAAAAGGGACCTTGAAAATCATCTAGCTCCAACCTCCTGCCTTGGGCAGGGACACTTTTCACTCAACCAGATTGCTCAGAAGTTTACTATCCTGCCTCAAAGCACTTCCAGAGATGAGGTATCCACAACTTCTCTGAGCAACCTCTTCCTCTGCTTCACCACCCTCACAGTGCGGGATTTCATGCTAATATTTAACCTAAAGCTGTGTTTTCAGATTGAAGTCATTACCCCTTATCCTGTCATTATATGCCCTTGTCAAAGTTGCTCTCCAGCTTTCCTTCGCTTTAGGTGCTGGAAGGCTGCTATAAGGTCTTCCTGCAGCCTTTTCTTTTCCAGGCTGAACAGTCCCAATTCTCTCAACACAACTTCAAAGGAGAGATTCTCCAGCCCTCTGATAACCTTCTTGGCCCTCCTTTGTATTTGCTCCAACAGGGCCAAGTCCTCACATTGTGAGCCTCAGAGCTGGATGCAGTCCTCCGGCCTCACTGGAGCAGAGTAGAGTGTCAGGATCACCTCCCTTTACTTGCTGGCCATGCTACTTTTGCTGCAGCCCAGGATACAACTGGCTTTCAGGACAGTGAGAACACATTGACAGGTCACACTGAGCTTCTAATCAACCCCAAAGTCCTTCTCCCCAAGGCTGCTCTTAATCCATTCTCTACCCAGGCTGTATTTGTGGTCGGATTGCCCAGACCCATGTGGGGGACCTTAGCCTTGGCCTTGTTTAACTTCATGATGTTTACAGAGGTCCACCTCCCAAGGTCCCTCTGGAAGGCACCCCTTCCCTCCAGTGTGTCAGCTGCACCACACAGCTTGGTGTCATAAATAGACTTGCTGAGGGAGCTCTCAGTCCCACTGTGCTGGATCTTTATTTATCAATATATTTTATAAATATGTTTATCAATAATGGGACAGGGCTGCCGGTAATAAAAAACTCCTTGAGCTTTTTATTCACCATCAGCCTCAGCGCAAGGTGAGACACAAAAGATGTTGAAAGCGTGTGCTGTTACAACAGCAGCCACAATTCTCTTGGTTACAAGGCCTTTTAAAAAACTTTCTAGCTAATAGCATAATGTTAAAATCTTAAAGCCTTTGCTTAAGCCAATCATTAAAACTATGCTTTGCTTCTAACAATGCCTGCTTGTCATAGTTTAAAAACAATGGATAAGGCTTTATTATTAAACTTACATTTTTCTACTATCTTGCTTACTCTTTTTCATAAAGCCTATCTCTACACAGCTCAAAAACATGGCCTTATTGTTTCCTGTACTTGCATATCTGTATTCTTGCATTTTTCTATTCTGAGATCTGCTTTCACACAGCTTCTGAGAGTTTTCTGCCTTTTTTATTTCCCATACCACTGTTAATGTTGGCAACAGAGAGGCTGAACAGTGATGGCCCCCATATCAACCACTGAGAAACACTTCATTTTGCTGGTCTCCATGTCTACCACTTCACATGAAAAAACAAACTTCCAACTGAAAACTTCACTTTATCCTGTTTAAGCATCCATCTTCAAGCTAGGTAGATGCAAAAGGAAGGAGTCAATTAGCCATTGCACATGGCTGTGGGTCTGTAATATGCAATACGTGCATATGTGAGGGAAAACAGCAGAGCACACACAGGAATCTGCTAGATTTTCCTTTTGCTTATTGTTTTGTCTATACTTGGCAACTGTCTTCTGGGTAAATTTGAGTTTGATAACAAACAGTCTGCTGTGAAAACATGCACAAAGGAGGATGATATCTGCATTACTTAAATATTTAATGTGTTAAAGAAGCACTAAAGTACTACTAGACACTACTATATATGCTGTATTCCTGTACATTTTCCAAAGCTGAAGTCTGATGGCCATATGTTAAAATAAAGGAACATGGCTTTCCCTGGAAAGTAATATTTTTTTTACTTCTAACAGCAGATGTAAGTAGTGCTCTCTGCCAGAGAGAGGAAAACGTCACAGTTAGGAAAGGGGTTGGAACTGGGGCTTATTTGCTTGCTCAGAGAACTAGATTTCTCTCTAAACTTTTTCAACTGTGATTTGTAACATTTATGAATACAGACTAATATTTTCTGATGCATTTTACTTCTAGTGGGACTTTTTGGTAGCGTTGATCCTTCCATTGAAGAGAAAACCTTGATAAACAGTTCTAATATAAATAATTGAGCCAGAGAATTTGAAAATTCATAATCCAAAACTAATACCTTAATTTTCTAAAACACGGTGTACCCACTATTTCAAAATAGTCTCTTGGACTTGGGGGAGGAAGGGGAGGAATATATACTTTTATCTTCTAAATTTAAAATGTTTAAAATATTTCATTTTGCCAATTTCAAGTTTGTTCGGTTTCTCTCCCCCAGAATGTCTTGGTCACTGCTTGTATGATGGTAGAAAATGAAATGTCTGTAAGGACTGTTTTCTCCTTCTCTAAGCAGGGCATGCCTATGTATTATTCTAATGTGCTGCATGGTATGCACCTGCCAGTGTCAAAAATGGTGCAGAGAATGGTGATACCAGCACTTTTCTTTATTTTTTTCCCTTTGAATCAAGTGTACCCATGGTACTTCTCTGTAGGTCTAATTAGTCTTCCATGGATAAATCAGCTACTCTCTGTTCTCACCTACACAGGGTCTACCCATGCATTACAAATTAAAACTTGTAAAACACATGTATTCCTTTATTTCCTTGGCTTGTTTATGCTGATAGTTGTAGGCAGTCCCTTTCATCACTACATTCATATAAGTCCCCATCCAGTCCTCTGCAATCACAGGGAATTTTGAACTGCTGTGAAGCCCACATTATCTGTTCCATGTGGGCAATACACAAGCAGCCATAAAGCATCTATTTTGTCACAGATTTCATCTACAGTAAAGGTGAAACCAAACAGTTTCTACTCTTTCTCTCCCCACAGCAGTCATTGCTATGAGGAACTGAGTGCATTATTCACTCAGTCCTGCTATAACACAAGACTTGTTTACAGTAGAACTGCTTGGTCTGGACCCCATACACACTTTGTGTTCATGCACTGTGTTATGTGGAGCCTGTTTAGAGCTCCTGTCAAGTCCTGAAAGAAACAGGGAAGGGTCCTGAGGAAGTTAACCACATGCAAAAATTGAAGGTGAGATGTTATTGTCCAGTAATTTGTGTTGGAAGGACTAGCAGGACTTTCTTTGGAATTAGAAAACAGCCTGTAACTCCCTTCCATGGTCAAGTAGGGATGGTTGCTAAATGTTTCCAACTGGTCCAGTAGCTAGAAGGATTGATGTCATGGGGTTAGAAATCTGGTGTGTGAGAATCAGAATTCTGCTGTGTGAGAGTTACTGGTGTTCTGGTATTCTTATAGAGAGAAGATTTTTAGAACATGACTGAAACTTTGATCCATTTAGTGGCACTCAAAGAAAAAAGGATGATTTCTGCCATGAAATGCTGACAATTACAGGCAGAAAAAATCAACACAGATCAGATTGCAAATTCTAATTAAAATTTGCAAATTTTAATGCATCTACTCATAATTTAACTATTACTTTACTAAATTCTTCACCTGATAAAAGTGATGTATCTTCAGGGATAAAAAGCTGAAGTAACACTTTGAAATTTACTCCTAGTTTGGCCCCAGTTAAATAAAGCATTATGGCTTAATTTTTGGCCTTTGTCTTTTTTAAGCTGAATGCTTACTTGTGTGGGGGTTAGGGGTTTTTGGTTGGTTGGTTCTGAGTTTTGCTTGGGGACAGGTACCCTAAACTTGTAATGTTTTTCATACTTTTTTTTTTGCTTAGAAAACACACACGCACCCCCCCAAAAAAAAAATCCCTATGTGAAGAAATTAACTATGAGGAACTAGTTTCCAAGCTAGCTAATTGCATTCTGGCTCTGCAACTTTGCTTATGAGGCCCCAGTTAGACACAATGCACACTTTTTGCTAATCAGAGAGATCCTAATGAAGGACTAAGGAAATTACCCAGGTAGTTTGTGTACTGGCATCACAGCTGCTATCTAAAATAGTGCCTCAACATGTTTAATTTGATCCATCTGTTACCTCTCAGACAAGTAACAGTAGTTGTAGGTCAAGTAAGTTTATCTACCTTGATGAAATTCCTATTCTCTGTTGAAGGGGAATACTTTTCTGCTCTCTGTGTTTTGGCTCTTGTTCTGAAACGTGAAGGTGCACAGGAGTCCCTGGTGCAAATTAATCTTCTGTGCTCTTCTTTCAAGTGAAACTAACTCCCATGCTTGTCTCTTCTGTGCAGTTGTCAAGCCATTTGGAGACTTATTGATTCTTGCCACAACAGAACAGTGACACTTGAGCAATAACTGTTTTTGAATGTTTTTTGATGTATTGCTGGCATTAATGCTGTTCAGGTTAGCACTTGGGCCAGATATGTTGTTTTGTTTCACTTGCTGCTGCCCTGCTCTTTGTTTATTGTCTTCAAATATGGATATGCTTACAATCTAATTTACACAGCAACCTAGAAACAGAGCTTTTTTTGAAGTAGGCTGTTGTGTTACTACCATTGTTTTTACAACCAGAGAAGCTAATAAGCTCTAGCATTGGAGTTGTCTCAGTGCTGAAAAAGGAGAGGAATAATTGCTGGAGTCTTTGTTGTACATGAAGCCAAGACTGCTAAAATGTATGGGGTGCTGAAATCCTTTAACATGACTGGACATGTGGAGGCAGGGCAAGCATGGGTCTACATGCTTTGTTTTTTGGAGGCTATAGGTAATGGAAGGAAGCCATATTGCTGCACTGATCTTCAGACAATAAATTGAAAGAAAGATTTGTAACAACTGAGACCTATGAGCAACTTGTGGCAATGTAGAGAAGCAGAACATCACAGAGCTTGCTTCACACTCCCTGTTCAGAGATTGTTTTACTGAACTGCACTGAAAGATGCATGAAAGATTCAGGAAGGTTTTGTGGTAAAGGGTGTAGGGGGTATGTGGTAATAGCAGAATGCATATGACAGCAGGAACAGTGGGACAGTTGTCATACTTGATTTGGTGTCAATTCTTTCCAGAAAAAGGAACTGCATATTATGTCAAACTACAGGGGGAAAAAAAGAGAATAAATATGCAATCCATAGAAATAGGACACAACTTGAAAACATTCCAGTTGGAGACAGAAAACTTTATTCTGATATGTCCAATATATTGAAGCTTTTATGGAGAACCCTATAGGTTCTCTGGAATTTAAATCCAAAATTTCATGGAGTTTAGATGTGATTGTTTGCTCAAGGGCATTTGGGGGGATCTTGAGGTCACAGACAAGTAGCTAGGTGTAGATACTGCCCTCAGAAACTTATGTGAGAGGCTGGAAACTTTTTTTAGAAAAGAAAGCATTGATAAAATCCTATTTGAAAAGCCATTTGCAAGAAATATATCTCAGGGTAGCAGTCACAAATGTCAGGTGTTTGATGCAGCTATTTTTGCACAGCATGTGGTAAATGTACTGGGTAATACTTTTAATAACTAATCTACTGTCCCTCCAGACATACAAGAAATGTGTCTTTTGTTTTATGCCCGGGGCTGGGAACAGTCTCAGAGATGTCATTTGGCGAAGAGGAGATAGGTGAGAGTTGCAGCATCTCCTCCAAAGACTACTCAGAAGTGCTGTCTGCAGTCTCCCTCTCCACAATTGGTAGCCCCTATAAATAGCATCAGTTTGACAACAGCTTTCTGCACGGGAAATGGTTGTGGAGGGAAGCAGTAAGGAAGGGAAAGAGGGTGCAAGTTCTTGCTGTGTGATGGCTGAGCACAGTTTTGAGGGTTTATTGAAGACTTTTCCTGAGGCCAAGGTGAGGCGTGTGTTACAGGAGAGAGGAAGACCAGGCATTTTAAAAGGGAGCAGAAGATGACTGGGACAAAGATTCTTTGAAGGATTCTGAAGATGGGTGTTCTGAGAAAATAAAAGGGTGTTCTATCCCCTCCTATTTTGTTTTGTTTGTTTTATAATTGTGTATCTTTATGAACATATGACAAAAAAGAGGAATGCCATGGATATATTGCTCCTGGGTTGTGACAAAGCAGATTGCTTAATCTTCTAATGAAGTTGTAATACAGATTTATTTCCCTTATGCTGAGAAACTTGGAAAAGTGAAAATCTTAGGGAATTTCTTGTGTCAAAGGAAAATTTCAGGTCTGCATTTTTCAGTCTATGGCAGTCAAGTGTGTATCCTGTACTGGTGTGTGACAGACTGTCAGAGAATGAGTACTTTGTTAAGTACTAGATAATTTATTGTGACATTCATCTCTCTGCAGTGATTAGGTTTTTGACAGATGTTTTTCCCCTTTTCAATTAACACCTGTGTAAGGAAAAACCTCATCTAGGCAGGTTATTTATTTGAGCTACCTTGGACCCAGTTTTCACCCATGGCTGCAAGAATACAACAGAACACTGAAACTGAGCTATGCCTCTGAGTCAAGGAAGCAAATATCTTTCTTTCTAAAGCGAAGGCAACCCTCCTCTACTGCCTGCCTGAACATTTTTTACTGCTTCCTTTACCAAAGGCTCTGACCCTGACACTGCTCTCCTGAGCAGCACTGCCCACAAAATGGTGCAGTGTTCCTACAGTGTTGTCTGGTGGAGTATTCTGTTCCTGCTTCAAAACTAAAGTGTCTTTGATATTGCCTCAATCAACTGTAAAAACAAAGGGTTGTTCAAATGTGTTTTCTGCAAATATATTTCCATATGTTTCTATAATTTAAAAATAGAAATAAAAAAATTTTAATTAGCCCTTCTGTGGAATATTCAAATCTAAAATCTCTATCCATGTATTATCATTTGATTGATTATTTATTTGATCAAATTAAGTAATCTATTTCAGTCTTGCACCAAAGACCTAGGAGCACTGGGGTTTATGGAAGCCCATAAACCTTTCTTCTCCTGGTAAGTGAAGTTGTTTCAAACTGAAAAACTTTTGGGTTGAAATAGACATACACGGACGTATGTCCAGAAAAAAATGACTGAGAGATCAGAAAGATTTGAATGTGCTGGAAGACAGTTTGCTAGAGAAGAAGACTGTCCTGGCTGTGCAGGGAGCTTTCACAGGGATTAAAGGAAAAAAAAAAAACCAGGGTCTATTGTCTTTGGAAAAAGGGGCAGGCAACTGAGGAAGTGGACAAAGATGTCATTAGATCATGAAGAAAGAAAATTAGAAAGACGAATGCTCAGTTAGAACTTAAACTGGACACAATTATAAAAGACAATTCAAAAAAAAGTGTTGTCGTGGTTTAAAACCAATAACTAAGAAAATTACTTATTTCTTGCTGTGAGATATGGATTAGAACAAGAGCAAAACAGGCATAAAACTTAAAAGGAATAAACAAAGTTTATTGACAAAACTACAATAATAAGAACACCGGAAT
>NC_031769.1:87039534-87235374 GCF_001522545.3 Parus major
AAACAGAGAACCAAGAGAGCTCTGGTTTTACACTTTAAGGTAGGGTTCACAAGTTGATCCCACGTTTCAATGGCCTAAACTCCTGTCAATTCTCAGCAATGACCGATAATTGGTCAGGAGAAAAGATTCCAGGCAGTTCCAAGAAACTTCAACTTTTCTTAAACGTAAATTAACTCCATGACATGTGTCTATAAATACATTAATAACAAAAGGAGAGTCAAGAAAAACCCCATTCTTTATTGGATGTGGAGCAGGGGAATATAGTCACCAAAGATGAGAAGAAGGCTGAGATACTTAACACTTTCTTTGCCTCAATCCTCACCAGTAGGACCTGCTATCCTCAAGACCACTGGCCTCCTCAGCTGGTGGACAGGGCAGGAAGAGAAAAGGACCCCCTGTAATCCAGGAGGGAGCAGTCAATGACCTGCTGAGCCACTTAGATGCTCACAAGTCCCTGGGACCAGATGGGATCCATCCCAGGTGATGAGGGAGCTGCTGGAAGGGCTCTCCAAGCTGCTCTCCAAGCTGCTCTCCATCACTTGCCATCAGTCCTGGCTCACTGAAGACATCCCAGGTGACTGGAGGCTGGCCAGTGTGACACCCATCCAGAAGAAGGGCCAGAAGGAGGATCCAAGGAGCTACAGGCCTGTGTCAGCCTGACCTTGGTGCCCAGAGGAGTTATGAACAGATCACCTTGGGTGGGATCACACAGCACCTGCAGGGCAACCAAGGAATGAGATCCAGCCAGCCCAGGTTCAGGAAAGGTCCTGCCTGACCAACCTGATCTTCCTTTATGACCAGGTGAACCCCTGGTGGGTGAAGGACAGGCTGGGCATCTGTCTACCTGGACTTCAGCAGAGCCTTTGACACCATCTCCCACAGCATTCCTGGAAAAGCTGGCAGCCCACGGCCATGTGGGACATGTGGGACCCTTGCATGGCTAGGAACTGGCTAGATGCCACAGGTGGGGAATGAATCTGCCTCTAATTGGAGCCAGTCACTGGTAGTGTCCCACAGGAATCGTGTTGGATGCAGTCCTGGTTAATATCTTTATCGATGATACAGATGGGGGGGATCCAGTACACCTGCAGTGATTTGCTGACACCAAGATGGATGTGAGTGTTAATCTGCTGGAAGGTACGAGGACTCTGTGGGGATCTGGACAGCCTGGATTGATGGGACAAACCAATGATATGAGGTTCAACAAGACCAAGTACTGGATCCTGCACTTAGGCCACAACAACCCCATACAGTGCTACAGGCTAGAGATGGAGCATGGAAAGTTTCTCAGCAGAAAAGGACCTGGGGATGCTGGTTGAACAGCGGCTGAACGTGAGCCCAGGTGGCCAAGTAGGCCAGAGGCATCCTGGCCTGTATCAGCAATGGTGTGGCCAGCAGGAACAGGGAAGTGATTGTCCTGCTTCCTTGTCATGGGTGAGACAACACCTCAAGTCCTGGACATAGTTCTGGACCTCTCAGTTCAGGAATGACATTGAGGTCATGTCCCATGAGCGAGTACAACAAGGGCAACAAAGATGATGACGCAGCTGACAGAGCTGGTGTTGTTTAGTCTGGAGAAAAGAAGATTTGAGGAGAACCTTATCACTCTCTACAACCATCTGGAAAGAGGTTGTTAGCAAGGTGAGGGTCAGGGTCAGCCTCTTCTCCTACATAACAAGTGACAGGAAGAGAGGAAATGGCCTCAAGCTGGGCCAGGGGAGGTTCAGGATGGACATTAGGGGGAGTTTCTCCACAGAAAGTGTAATAAATTGTGGAATGGACTGCCCTGGGAGGTGGTGGAGTCATCCTCCCTGGGGGTGTTTAAGGAAAGACTGGATGTGCCATGCTGTAGTTGACACGGTAGTGTTCAGTCAAAAGTTGGACTTGATTTTCTCAGAGGTCTTTTCCAACCTAATTGATTCAGTGAATAAAAATAAGAAAATTTTTTTAATTGAGTTTACCAGTTAAAAGTCATGTCACCCATGTTGATAATGAAGTGGAAAAGAGAAAATCTGAATATGTAGGATTGTAATCCATGTGATGTTAACATCACTTTGGGGATCGCTATCTGCTAAACTCCAAATTCATCTGTCCTGGTGCGACTGCACCCACCAGGACATACTCACAATGACAAGGCAGTGCAGCTGTGGCCTGGCTGGGCCAGAGGGGAGCTTGTGTCTGCTTTTGATGTCCTGTTGCTGATGGGCAGTCAGCACAGTATGGTCCTCCACCACTTTCAGGAGTGTAGGGGTCAGACCATGGATGATGGGGGGCCTGCCTGGTGATATGAAGCAGAAAGAGCTCTGCTGAAGGAGCAGGGAGATGAGAGGCTCCCTGTCTCCCACAACCTGAATAAAGAATCCCCATTACACTCCTTAAAATTCAAATACTGTTTTCACTCTGCTAGGAAGGATCCTGCAAGCACCAAGCACAGGGAAGGTGCTTAACAAGTAATAAAAAACAGCAATAACAGCTGATTAGGTCTGGGCAGGTAAGAAGAAGGGGAATACTTTGTGAGTATTTAAAATCTTAAAATGTATTGCAAGCAGGTCCCTCCATGCACTGATGTTAATTACCTAGACAACAGAAGCTGTGCAATCACCTTCAATCGCAGGCTTCTATTTAATAAGCTTATTGTAATGTATTGCAATTAACACTCTCCTAATGGTTTGTGCAAATTTTCAGCTTTTTCTCCCTGAGCAGCATTGTAAATCAAGCTATAAAATCCATTGGTAAATCTACTTTCTCCCCTCTGTTAAAGTGGATGAAAATACCTGGTGGCACAGTCGAAAGTGGCACCCTCTGGGCAACAGGACGGGATTGCCAGGCAGTGCTGGACAGATGCAACTGTGCCCCTAGTGTGGGTGGGTCCCACAATTAACTGTGAAAACTCTGGGGGAGATCTCACAAACTCACAAGAAACATTTGCACATTCACACTACTTAAAACACTTCCAGTGTCAGAAGAAGAATCCTGTTTGTCTCTCATCCATAGCTAAATCAGGCAAAATTCCTTCCTTCTAAGTTTAGTTTGCCTGTGTATGGATTTGGCTGAATTTGTTTCTCAGATGAATCTGCAACATCCAGATGTATGTGCATGCATTGGTGAGATTCTGCTGGCAGCCAGCTCTGGTGTGTGTGTGCTGTTAACAGTCACAAAAATAAAGTAATGAGAGGGAACACTTGAGAACTATTCTGCAAGGATGATACTGCCAGGGAAGCAATTCTTAACAGGCAGGATAGTACTGTTTAGGATATTATTCCTTGGCTATTTATGATCATACTGATTCTTTTCTATTCCAGGTGTACTAGAATGCTGAAATAAGAAAGAGAGAAGTATTTAGACAGAAACACCCCCAACAATAAGCATTAAATTCTGAGAGATATTTCTCTTTTTACTTATAAGTTTTTTAGACTATTTACAGGTTTTGCAAAATATTTATGGTGGTGAAATATCTGCAGCAAGCAGAGTTATCAATGATCAGATGAGACCATTTAACCATTTAAAAGATGTTTATCTGTGTTATCTGAAGATACCGTGCTGTGTAAAATTGGACAATATAAATAAACTGTGTTACGTTTGTATCTGTAAGACTCTTCAAGGTTGAGCAAAGGAAGAGAGGAAATTCTAAAGAGATAAAGCACAGGCAAATAGAGGCAGTCATTTCAATTACCTATTCTCTCTTTTAGTAGTGTTTTTTCTAAGCAAAGAGTGCAGTCAGCTCTCAAAACAGGTGGACACTTCCCAGCCCTCTCTGGACACCCACTGAGGAAAAAAAAATTCTCCTTCAGAAAAAATTCTAAAGCTTCAAAATTAAAATATTTGATTTGTTTGTTTTTAATACCTGTCTTCATCTCCAAGTAACTAGGCTTTCAAAATAAACTCTATAGATGAGGGGTTTTTTCTTTGCTTGTAAGTTGTTAGCCTCTCCACTGTGTAAGTCCTCAATCAGTTTTGTTTAAACAGTTCCTTTTCTGCTACAGATTGACAGGGGGCAGGTGCTTTAAATTTTTAGAGGGAACAGACTCTTCTCTATTTAGGTGTAGTTTTAATCCCACTCCCTTTCCTCCTCTTTTTTTTTTCTTTTTTTTTTTTATTAAGTAATATTCTTACTTTGTTTTTATTTGTGCATTGCTGAGAAACAGGCAGAGAATAGCTTTTTTCAAGCCCTCTACGGAGTGGTACAACTGCAGCCTGAATGTGGGATGCTCAGAGATACTTACTCTGAGCCAGGTTCTGCTCCTTGCTTGGAAATACTATAGCAAGCAGCATTTTGGTGCAAGCAGCCATGGCATGTGCAAGGCTTTTGTTGTTCAATCTGAACTACAAGAACTTCTTTCCGTAAAGCTGATTGTTTTTACACATCTATGAAATATTTTGATTTTTCTGGGTAATGGGACACCCACTGCCTCATTATCGAGTTCCCAGCCAGTAGCAGTGATGCTGTTATGGGTGTGTTGTCACTTTGATTAGCGGACTTTAAAAGGCTCAGCTGCATTCCGCTTCCTCTAATGTATATTCCTATCACAATTGTCATCTCAAGTTTGCAGCATAAGTCAGGAACATTTTTAACTGCACGGACCAAGGGATATGAGAACAAGGCAATGTGCTGATGGAGCTACAAGACTTACTGAACAGTTGTCTTAAAGTTCAGAAAATGCTACTAGCTGTCTATTGAAATCAAGCCCCCAGGTGAGGGAGAAGAATAAGTTTTGTACAGATTAATTTTCAGTTTTCATCCAAATTAGATCTGTTTAGCCATAATGCCATCTATTTGTGGAAATTAAAGGCAGAAAATCAGTGAATTGTGGTAACTACAACAAATGTCTACTACATGTAACTATGAAGGAACCCTGTATTCAGATTTCCTTGAAGTGAAGAAAAAAAGTTTCAAAATATTAGGGTTTTGCTTTTTTTAGTTTTGTGTTTTAATTAAACTTCTGGGAGAAAATAAAAACATAAGAAATAACACTAGGGGGAACAATATTCATAGAAAATATTGCCAGAAATAGTAACATTCAAAACATCAAACTCCAACCAGAGAAATATCTTCTGTAATTTAGTACTGTGTTGCTCATGTATTTTTGACATTTTTTTCTGGGCTCGCATCATGTTGTTTGATCACTGAGCTTTTTCCCTGTGCCCCTCATCATGCATGTGACTTGAAGAAATATCTAGGTGATAATTTCCTTTTCTTGTTTTGCTTAAAAGAAAAAAAGCAATAAGCAAGTTTTTCATAACATGAACAAGAAATATAATGTAAGTTACACATAAATTAGGAAGCCTTATTTCTGCTTCATGAGACTAGTTTAACATTTTGGTTGTAATATGTCTGCTCCCCAACAGAATCACCAGAGGAGTTTACACAACTTCATTCAGTGATATTTGTTTAGAGGCTTCAAGGGAAACTTAATTAAAGGAGGTTATCAAAGCTTCAAAGGTATCATTTCCAAAGCATCTATGCAGATGTGACAACTACTATCAGCTTTCACATCTGCACAATAAAACTCTTCCTCAATCCCTTTTTCTTTCCTTTTTAAATTTTTTTTTGTGGGGGTGGGGGTTTTTGGGTTTTTTTTTTGAGAGCAGAAAATGCAAATATCTTTCATTTTTGTAGGTATATAAAGCTAGGCATGATTCAGGCACCCTTAGACTTGGGAAGGAGAGGGATGACTGGCACTTATTACTGCTTTATCCTAGGCCATCGATTAAACCTGTTTCCATTGCAAGATTTGGGTTTTTTGCAGTAGAGTTACAGTACATTTTTTCTTATCTCATACATACATATTTTGTCTCTAATTATTTATACAGAGAAGTCATACATAAGATGATACAACTTCTACAAGAGACAAGAAATATTTGGAAAAAAGAAAACAGCAGGGAGTCATGAGAATTATGAGATTCCAATGACAAATCTTTCAAGTTCTTTAATCTTCCAGTTTCTGACTTAGCTGAGAAACAGTGGTCTTGAACTACAGACTGTATGTCTGTATGCAAGAACTGTAACAACTGATATGTGCTAAAATCAGTGTCCTAAGATGGACTGGAAACCTTTCACAACTCTTGTATGCTAGGGTTGGAAGTATGGGATTTGATTACTGTCAATATTTAACAGATGACTGTTCAATTTATGTATATGCAAAGTCCCTGGGATCCTGATGTGGATGCACATAAATATGAAATTCTTTGCTGCTTAACAGAAAACTAAAATCTGGCATTATGTAGGTTTTTAGGACATCTCTCTTGATACATAAGATATTTGGATTTCTGAAAAATGCTGAAATAATTTTGATTGTGCATTCTTGCTGAAACCAAATAAATGGAAAAAGATGTTTTGCAGAGTCCTATCTGGGAAGAGTATGGAATCACGTCTAGTGCCACCATGTTTATTTTTGCAGTACAGAAATATTCTTGAAGCCAAGTGAAGGAAACATGTCTGCATTAACTCCTTCCATATTCTTCTTCACAAGCTTATTTGCAGGTGAAAAGATAAAACAATATTGAGAATGGCTGGAGCAGTGATGCTTGCATAGCCTGTGGGATGTCATGGTTCTTTATCAGTAACACTGCTTAAATATCTTGCACAGGAAACAAAGTGAAATGTTTTTTGATACTGGAATCACTTTGGAAATTGCTTTTAAGTTAAACCCCTGAGCAGCTGCACAAAGAGGTGGTACTTGAGAACGAGCTCTGTATCATCAGGAAAAAGCAAGGTCTGGCATCTGGAAGATGAGGAAACTTCAGCTTGTGAATGCAGCATAATTTCTCAATAGTGAGAGTAGACTGCAAGTAGAATTCAGAAATGTTTGGATAACTTGGCACTTCTAGATTCTTGGCCCTTCTTTAGGTCAATGTCAATGTCAAAAGTATCTTTGGGAAAGATACTTTTGGTGCAATCATATCTTTTTATTCAAAAGGAACTCTGGTTAAGAGTATTAAGGTTGAACAGAAGAATTAAGAAATAACATTCTTGGATATTGTATTAAGAAAGGGTGACTAGATAATTTCAGTAATACAATGAATTTTTAGTTTCATCAAAAGGTGTTCTAAGGGGCTTTTTGTTTTGCTTTACAGTTTAATGGTAGTATTCCATGCTATATTGTAGTTTGTACATTAATTTATTTCATGCTTGTGAGTTGGAGGCACGTCTTTTTTCACAATGCCATTGGTCCTGTTAACATCTTCACCTACTGGATCCCAGGCTGCTGTCATATGAAGACATTGACAGAGATTTTACGTTTTCACTCAGCCTTAAAGATGCCATTTTTTCTGCCACCAACCAAATGTTCTCAACATAGAACAGAGCAAATGTCAATGAGTTTCTGAAATTCTGTCACTGCTCAAAATAGAGCACCATTCATGAACAAAAAGTGTTTCTTTATTATTGTTTCTAAGGCAAAGGCATTCAGTTCAGATACTGAAACTTCTTATATATTTTGAATTAGTGATAGCGGATGTTTTAATTTCAATGAGTTTGTTCAAGGTCCAGCTCTGTAGCAAAGAGCACAATCTGTAGGTAGTGCAGTAGGCAGAAAGGTTAAAAGTCTTTGTGTCTCTAACGAATACCCTCTTACTTTTCTGTCCTTTTGGGAAAGGGGATGGGCTAAATCTGCTCTCTTGGCTAAAGGTAGGGTCTTCTGTTTCTGGGAGTCATAGGTTTTCTTCCCTTATTCAATTTCTGTGAATTCCCCACTTCAGAACTCAGATGACAAAAGCTGTTTCAGGGTAATATAATTTCTGTGAACTTGTTTAATGCCGCTAAAGTCTTGCATGTGTTCTTAATGTATCTGACTACAATCTGAAAGGGACAAAAATTATTGTGATGCTTTGTGGGCACTCATGCAGTCTAAGAGATTCTTTGTGCATAGTACCAAATACCTGACTATATTCAAAAATTAAATAAATCATTAAAAGAAAACAAAGCACGCTTTTATACACATGAAATAATACTATAATTTATGTCAAAACTTATACTGAAAATCTGCATTATAGCAACAAGTAATCCTCATTTCAGATTTCCTATGGCCAGAAATTTGTTCTACAATCTGTGTTTTCAGTCAAACATAATGAAGGAACACTGGAAACATAGGAGGTGCAAAGCTTAACTTACATTTTCGGGAATTAGCCAAATATGCCGGGTGACCATGAAAAAAATTTGAAGAGAAATAGAAATTTCATATATAAACTAAGCATTGAGTCTTTTTCTAAAGCTATGCATCTTGAATGCTACTGAAAATCCTTACTATCATTATATAACGAGGTCTCAACGGTTTGGGGGTTTTATTACACTCGAGATATCATCCTGCATGGAATTAATTGTAGGTAATGATGAAAGACAAGGGTTTGAGTTCCCAGGTGTGCCAGAGTGGATCTGGATCATATCTGGGCTTGCTACAATAAATTCAGCTTAAATTTAATTATTAATTTAGGGAAACAGTTATAGATATAAAGAGAGATCAGTTTGTGGCAGTATCAGAGAGCCCAGCAGCTAAAGAATCCTCACTCTGGTGATAAGAGATTTCTGTCAGAGCTTTCACTGAACATCCATGTTGACCTGATTGCATACATAGGCTTGCACAAGATCATTTAGCTGAAAGGGCATTTTTCCCTGGCTCTGAACTGGGAAGAAGGGGAAGCTTCAGATACTGAAGCTTTAGAAAAGAGAGAAGGAAATGTAAAATGGATGTGTGCTTTTGTGGATGAATTGAAATATCTGAGATTAGTAAAAGTAACCCATGTCTTTATTTTATTATCTATGAACAGAAAATGAGGAGAATTTTGGTTTTATTGCCTGATAATTGGGTCATGTTTTATGGAAGACGTGAACCTCTTTAAAAGTCACATTTTCATTTAAGCTAGTGGAATTTGGAGTGGGGGAAAGAGTCATCTTTGGAGTAGAAGTCCTCTTTGTGTTCATGGGGGTTTTATTTTGGCTTTGGGGTCTTTTTATGTCTTCAAAATAACATATATCCAATATTGTAAAACTTTATGCCTTACAGCCAATTTCAGGAACTTGTTTAGTTTTATATCTAGCAGGCTATCTGTAGGCATCACAAAGACAAGGTTCCTGTGAAAAACTGAAAATGAAGACATTTATCTTCACCTGTCAAGTTTGCTTTTACTTTTTCAGAGAGAAGTGCTTTTTAAAAATTGCATATATGTCTAGAAGACAACCTGAAGTCCACTTAAACTCCATGGAATTAATCTCAATTCCTTTGTTTTCATAAAGATATTTATTGTTCTACATTGAACAGAGCTATAAATATCAAACAACATGAATAAAATATTTTTGCAGTGGAAAACTCGTTTGCATTTTTTGTAATAATTTATTTCAGATACTAGTGAATCTGCTTTAAGTGCAAGTATGCTTTTACACCATCCTTACACTAATGAATTATTTATTAATCCATTTGTTTTAAATATATCATAGTAGTTTTATTTTTTTTTAATTGCTATCTTTTAAAAATATGTAAATCCTCCCATTAATTAACAGCAGAAACAATGACTATGGTATCTTAAACTCCTCTCCCGATCCCAAAGCATCCTTATCTTTGGACTACAACATAATTTTCTAGAGAACATGCGGGCTGGAACCAAGACAGGCTCACTGGCCATGCAGTTCTGGAATGGGCTGGAGACTCCCAGCTGTCAGAGGATTTTTTTGGGCAGTGCCCTTCATGTAAGTCTGGGGTCAGAAGAGATCTGGAAGCTCAAGGAGGAAAACAAGTAAGGTAATATTTAGCAGAACTTCCATTAAGGATTTTTGCTTTCCTAGGTATGACATCCTAGGTACTGAACGTCACCTGCAGCCTGCTACGGTCAATTTAAAGTATTTGAGCCATGATCTCTTAAGCTTTTGTGCAACTTAAGTAAGAACTGGCTTGCTGTAGTGAAAAGATCAGACTAAGCCTCTTCAGGTGTTACAGCAAGACATTTGTGTAATGAAGTTTTGCCAAGCCTGCAAAATTAGAAGCTTATCCTTCCCAGAATGGGACTTCTACACTTCTTAGGGGCTTTGGATGTGACAGAGAAAAACAGGATTTTGTTTGTGTCTGGTCAATCCTAAATTTATTCTAGAATGGGCATGACTGGAAAACAGGACAACAGACTTCTAAAAAATATATCTGTGGGCTCTGATGCCCTCAATTTTTGCAAGACGTTTGCAAAGTGAGAGATTTAAAAAGGAAGTTCACCTTAACGCATTTATTCATCAGATGAATTCAAATTTATTTTTGTTTTCCATTCTTCCCTGCCCTCCTCTTTCCACAATTATCATGGAAGGATAATTAGCAACATACTTGACCTAAAAATGTATTCACAAAATATTTCAATTGAAATCAGCTATTCTGCTTTACACTAGTATTTTGCCTGTATTACGGGTTTTGGGGGTTGTGTAGTGAATTTTGGTTTCTTTGTGTTATGGTTGTTTGATATTTTATTGGAAAGGGTAGGGCTCTTTTAAATATAAAGTCAGGTTGAGATGCTTGTCTACTGAAAGCAATAGTTGCCTATATCTCTGACAGGGTCAATTGACAGTATGTAAATATAAGGAGGCAGCTCTACTGAAATGAATGAACAACTTGTTTCAACTGAAGATTCGCTCTAGTATTTTGTCTTTAAAATTCTATAAGCCTGCATGAAAATATGCTTATTTTTACAACCCAAAATAAACCTTTTTGCTGATGCCCTGCAGGCTCATAAACAGCTTAAAAGCAATTCTGAGAGCTGATGTTATTAGCAACTGGAACTCTGTTTTGATTGACTGGGAGTATTAAACCAAGAGCTCTCCACTGAACCTTGTAGCATTACATCAGTAACTCTGAGTAAAAATGAGATCATGCCATCATCCTTCTGCAATCTGAGCTTTGTATTGTACCCACTGCACACACACTTTCTAGTTTGGTTAGAATTGTCTTCCTGTTGCTTTCACGGGAAGTGATTTCACTAATAGGTTTAATATACAGTAATGGTGCAAACTCTTTTCCATTGCCTTGTGGGTTTGGGTTTTTTTATTTGCTATGTGAACTGTGCAATGTGAAGCTAAGACCATAATATAGTGAACAGGGAGTGAAGAATGAGCTTCTGAATTTATTTACTTTATTTTAGAAAGATTTAAGTGTCCCCTGATCCCTTCTTAGCATTCAGATTTGTTAGGGGTAGAGGAGGATGATTCAGTAATCATGATGCAACAGGCTGACTTAAAGTCAAGGTTCATTTCTTACTTCTGCCATCAGTGTTATTTTGAGATTCTTAATCCTTATGCTCTTGGTTCCATTGCATATAAAGTGTGGTTAGCAAGAGTATCTCAGCTAAGGTGATTTTAGGGTAAATTGATTTATTTCTGTAATGTTTTGTTTACAGCATTTTGGTTCACAGATGAAACTGTAACAGGAATTTAAAGGAGAAAAGTATGTAGCAGACTATGAAGGGTGAAAATATGTCAAACCATTATGTAGTTGTCACCTGTAAAAACAATACCTTTTACATTGTTTTTCTCTTTTGCATATGCTCAACATCTACCTTTCCTGTGTCCAGTGCCTTCATTGCCTGGAGTTTTTCTGCTGTAATGCCTGTCAAGAAAAAGTGAATTTTTTGCCTGCCATATCACATTCAGCTGACACCGTGCCCTCATTCCTCTGGCTCGGTGATGTGCCTAAGTCTCCCACAGATGCTGCTACTCTCAGATTTGGAGTATTTCACACCACAGCAGCTCTGAGAAGACAGTAAAGAAGTGTAAATGGAACATAAAAAAAATCCTGTCAGGATTATTTTTGCTTTTATTTCTACCTGTTCAGTAGAGAGACATGTCATAACCAATGTGTCATATATACAACAGCAGTATTTTAGGATGGAAGTCGTTGAGGTTTATATTGAGAAGACTTGTAGAGGAGATATAGAGCTAACACACAGATTTTTATCTGGTGTTAATTTTGACTGTCTCAGTAATTAGGAGTATTTGTGATCCTCCAAGGAAGTCAGTTTTAAGACAATCAGCAAACTTGATGAATTACTATAATGTCGAAAAGCCACTTATTTTACTCACAAATGAGCAAAGATCAGTGAAAACTCTGTTTGCAATTTAGACAAAGTTTGACAAACAGACCTCTTATCTTTATTTATAGCATGTGGTTATTTTTCCTGTGACTTTCAAGGAGGACTTGGATGTTGAGGTTTGTGTTATGGCTTTAGGATAATTTTGACAAAATGTGTGTTTTTATTTCGGAAGAGGAAACTTTGTTTTCATAGTCCTTGCAATTTTAAAGCTGAAGCATTGCTTAGCATAAGACATGTGCTTGGCTGTCATAGACTTTGGGGAAGATTAGGCTGAAATTCAAAGGCTCTGTATGAGCCAAAGGATGTGCCTAGAAGAAGGTGATTTGGAAAGTAGCCTTCTCTAACACCTTAGGAATGGTGTGAACAGAGGGACCTCACATCCAACTGAAACTTGTATCTAAATGCTGGTTTGATTTTTAGTCACTGGACAAAGGGATCACCAGAATTGGGACAGACAACAGGAAAACAACTTGTTTGAATCTTGTCCCATTTACACTTTCCATGGGACTTCAGCAGCAGCATCTGAAGGAGACTTGTAGGAATGTGTCATTCATTGCATAACTCCGTTGCTTCTTTCTTTTTAAGCTGCAAAGCAGTATTAAAAGATTTTTTCCACAAAGTATTGATTTGTTTACATTGATTCTCAGTATGCCCAGGCCCCAAGTTAAATGCAGGGGACACCACATTTTCAGCTAAAAAAAAAAAAAAAAAAAGTATTTGATGCTGCAATAATGCTCAAGGCTTTTAAAAGTTCTCAGAGTTCTTCTTCATTCCAAGCATATATTTTGTAATGTTGGTAAATGTGAGTTTGGCATTGCAGAATATGGATATGACTCAGCTTCTTAGAAGTAATAGTATTTAAATTTGTCTGTTGTCTGACTTTTTTACCTAAGTTCATATCAAGGGAAAATACCAAAACCCATATACTGGAGAATAATTTTCTTCTTTACATGTGTTCTGTGTTGTCCTGGGTTTCTTAATTTTCATTCCCTATTCTTCAATCTTACTGTTTTGTTTTTTTCTTCCACACCAGATTAGAGAACGATGTCTTGCTATTCTTGTTTAAGTTCTCAAGGATAAGTCTCAGACTTACAAAACCAGTGAGTGTTCTGTTATTTTATGACAAAAATTACCCAAAAACACTTTTCCTGGATGCCTTCACTGGTAATGGTCTTGGTACCAACTTTGATGCTAAGGGAATAGAAACTGAAACCAGGCAAGCTGTTATGCTTTCTAAAGTTTGTCACATATCAAAAATTTTTTTGCCAAATTTATGTTCTAGTGCTTGATTCTGACTATATCTTCCTGTACCTCAACAATTTCAATAAATTCAATATTGGATTGCATCTGCTGTACAACAATAAAACATAATGTACAGATTGATTTTTTGTCCCCAAGAGATGTACTTTTCTATATATTTGTAATATATTTGGGAGTCCTCCATAATAGTCTTTTTTAGGTCTGTTTCTTCTGCTGCTGGTACACTATTTTTTTCTGCTTTTGCATAGTGTCTATGGTCATTTTTAATACAGCAGAAGGAACCACACTATTTCTACATTAATGTTCATCAGGGATCATTTCTTAAGCTGAGATTCTTGGAGGGACTTTGCTAGTGAGTAACATTTGAGGCTCAGGTAATTCCTCTGGTGATGAACAAGAGGCTTGTACTTGACAAATGATACAGCTGAAGAAGTTGTAATAGTTAGAGTCTTTATTGGCCACAGTGCCTTTTTTCTGGAGGCTGTCTGATGGCAGCTTTCTGTCAGAGGGAGTTCAGTGGTCCTTACGTCCAGTTCCTAGTCCCTGTATCACCCTGTGGTCAAGAGAAAGCTTCTGCTTTCAGTCTATGTGATCACAGCATGTATGATGTGTGTTGATGGCTGTCGGCTGTCTTCTCAGATATCTCTGCTCTGGGGAGGGTAGTCTCTCACAGGTTAGTGAGCTCTTTTCCTAGGTTGGTAAGGAGTGCTACAAGTCATTGGTCAGCACTGTTCAGGGCTTAATATGTTACTAGCACTGTTCAGCTCTTTTGTTCTTATAGCTCTTAAGTGGAAGCAGTTGCCACCATTGAGCAGGGTACAGGTCACTGTCCCACCATGGCTAGTCTGCATTGCTGCCTGTGGTTCATTCCCTGAGCTCTAGGGTGGAGGGTTTTTGATTGCATAAGAGCTCCAAGTAACCTTTAGTAAAAGTTTAGGGGTCTGCTATGGCTGTGCTTCTCTCTTGCAGAGTTTGGACAAAAAAAAAACAACACTTCAGACTTTTCATGCAGTGAATGGGAGTAGAAAGCAGTCCTGAGGAGATGCAGGACTTCACTAGTTCCAGGAAGAACTGAAATTCATGCATAAAACCAGAGAGAACTTTTAGGCATCTTTAACACTAAGGATAATTCATTAACATTATGCATTTGGTGACCCTCTTTGGTATAATCAGAGAAAATGCACAACAAGGACATACAAGGAGGGGTGAAGCTGTTTGTGTTCTTTTTATTTCTACAGAAGCAGCAACACTAAAAAAACACTTTTTTTTTTTTTTTAAGCCACTTCCAAAATATTCTCCAATCAAACTTTTGTTCTATTGTTTTCTGTTTGAACAAAGAAGAAATCTGTGCTATTACGTTACCATTTTTATTCTTAGGAGCTCTGATTAATTTGTTTTTATTTTTCAGACAGTAATATAAAGGTCCTTGAGTAAGAGAGGGATTTTTTTTCTTACATGCATGCAGTACAGCCACTCACTCAATAAAGAAAATATTTCTAAATGGCACCTGTACCTGCTATCCCAGTGGAAATAGGAATATCATCTAAAGCTTTTATTTTGAAGTTTCTTACTCAAGAGTTTGTTTCTCCTAAAGAGGAGTCCCTAATTAATGGTCACTCACTGATATGCTGGTTTTGATTAACATATTGTATCCATCATCCTGGATAAGTTACCTGCTTTGTTAATGTCAATTAAGGATTCCAGTATTTTATTTTTTTTATTAATAAATACATACCCCAGTAACATGGCTAATCACAGTTACTTGTGTTCCTGGGTGTACAGCTTCAGCTATTTGTCAAGTTGATCCCTTTGTCATTAAGCGGGGTAAGAATTTTGAATGTGGAATCAGTCTGCATATCCTCCCTTAGCCAAAAATAAGCAGTAGAAGCACTTGCTTATGCAGGGTTCCTGGCAAATGCCTGCTATCTACTCATGCAAAATAAACATATCATTTCCATAAACACTCTAGGTATGCAGTTTCTACCCTGTTTGAGATGCATGGCATTTTAATATGAAGAGAAGAGGCATAAATCAATCTTCACTTTTAAGAGCATGGCTCTCTTCCTGATAGATACTTTTTGGGTGTGCTCAGTTTGACAGGTTATAGATACCACACTCTAAATAGGAATGTTTCACACCAGAACATGGCACTAGACCAAAACTAATATATTTGAAAGGCAACCAGGAGACTTGTTAACATTAGACTGAGGGGATGGACTGCTCTAAGAGGAAAGGAAGGAGAATGCCTGGATTGAATTTACAAACAGCAGAAGTCAACCATTTGTGTCAGCATTTCAAACCTTTTTCTTTTTTAAAGGAGTAAACTAGAGAAAAATGATGGCTCTTGGAAACTGATATGAGAATCATCAGAAGAACACTAGGTATTGTAATGTGCACAACTATAATTAACTTCAAAGGCAATGAATTCTATACATCAGCTGGCAGCAGGACAGGAAGGAACTTAGCATTTTAGAATAAAATAGCACAGAGCTGGGCTTTATAGTCACGTTTCTAATGTGGTTAGTGTCCCTTCCATTTCTCTGTTCCATAACCCTTTCTTCATATACTACTTTAATTGTCATTAAGCTCATCTTGGGAAGCATTATTTTTCATAGAACTGCTACACATAGTTTACTTTTGTATTGCCCTTTGCATTTTCTAGCCTCAGCACCAGAAATTTTTGCCACTTGCCTTTCAGTTGATTGTGATTTTTTATGTAAGTGTAATTAGGTATGATAAAATTGGTAATTACCAGTAACCCCCTTCTTCCACTCTGAGATGTTTCTATCTCAAGTACTCACTACTATGTCTTGTGGGTTTTCCAGAAGATTGTGTGCATACATATGTACACATTTTGTTATAGTTTTAAGATAAAATATGGTCACTCATATTTTAAATTGATATATAGCAAGTTTTATTTGAAAAGGATCTATGAAAAATCCTATGAAAAATAAACTTGTTTTGCTTGTTGTTGCTTTAGTCAGTCTGGTTATTTCTTCTGTCTAGTGAGATCTATAGTTAACTTTTCTTTTTTTACTCAAAAACTTGGGATTAGTTGAAGGTTGCAGTTAAAACTTTTGAATTTTTCTCATAGTTTTTCTTGTGATATAAATTTCCTCTTGAGTGTGTCTCATACATTAGAAGTACTGTGATGGGTTTTTTTCTTCATGCTGTGTTTAATGTCCTTGAAAACTAAAATTTTAACATGTTACTCTTGTGTTCATCTTTTTGAATATCAAAGTTACTTCTTCATTAATTTACCTGTGTTTCCAGCATATCTGTATTAGAGAAAATGATAAAAATTCTGCATAAGAACTTCATTGATACATTCATAGAGTCATAAAATATATGTCATGTTGAAAGGAACCTGTAAGGATCATAAAATCCAACTCCCTGCTCCTCACAGGACTGCCTAAAAGTCAACCACCTAAGATCATCATTCAGATAACTCTGGCAGGACTGGGGCTGTGACCACTTTCCTGCGGAGCCTGTTCCAGTGATCAACCACCCTCTCAGTGAAAAACCTTTCCAAACGTCCCATCTGAACTTTCCCTGACACGGCTTCATTCCATTAGAGTGTGTTCAGGCAACTGAAGGACTGTGCTGACAACTTTAAACCTTTCTTCACTTTCCAATTGCCTTTGTACATTTTCCTTATGCATGGCCAAACTTTTCAGGTCTTTCTCCTGCAAATAAAAATCTCAATTTTAAACTTACCATTTAAATTAAGTCTTTCACCCGTTTCAATGATTTTAAATTCTGAAATATCTGATATTGTTTAGGTGTCTCATACTTTTGAAAATTAATTGGATAGAGAGGCTCTCAGCTTCAGGGATGTTTGGATTTTGGTGGGATTTTTTTATATATATATATATCTAAATGTCTTGTGAGAATATTTCAGCAGGCTTGACATCTCTCTTCCATTTATGTGCAGGTGTACTCTATACAGATATAAGAATAAGCAGGGTTTTTACAGGCTATTCAAAAAGGTGTCCTTTATCATTTTTCTCATTTCTTTTGTGTTGAATTGAAGTGTGCCTAACCTGAAATTAATTTTATGTCTCAAACGTGTTCTGTGTCCAGATTTAAAAAGAAAATTCTTCAAATTAAAAGGACATTATTTAAAATAATTTTTTTTCTATGCTATTTTCAAATGGAAAGACAAATCAGCAGGAGGCACATTCTTTAAAAGTGCACAGAGAGGTCAAGAGATCACCATTTCTTTGCTTGTCCTGCAGAGGTTAAGCCAGCTTCCTAACCTTTTCTGGGTGACATTTCAACAGTGACACTCAAGAAGCAGACGCTACTGTTTGAAGTAGCTTCTCAGGTTGCAAAATCTCACTGATCTAATCCAACAGCTGGCTGTCATCTAAGCTGGTAAACCTGTTTACTCTTCTGTCCCAAACTGGCTATCCGGTCTTGTCTTCCCCCTTGCTTTGACTCTGCTACTTACTGTTCAGCCAGCATGCTTTGCCAGCAAAACAGACAGTGATGGCTTTTATTCTTTCCTCAAAACCCAAACCAAAATTTTTTTATTGGCAATTTACTGAGGTAAAATGTACAGGCACTTGCTCAGACAAATAAATGTGTGTCAGTGGTGAGGATGCCGGGTAACAGCTGGCAGGTGTGTTGGTCTATCCCCCTTGGAACTGCAGCATTTCCTAAGACTTGAACTCAGAAGATTCTGTCCTACTTGGAAAGGGCTGATCTTTCCCAAAAGAGACCTTTAACATTTAAGTCCTCTTTTACTCTACCGCTTGTCCTGTTAGCTTGGTCTACCAAAACCTTACATTCTGATTTGCAACACATCCTTGAGATGGACACTGGTAATATTTCTGAACCAGCTACCATAATTCAAGAGAGCCCATCTCTAGCCAGATTTTGTCAGAGGCAACTTGAGAACTGCCCTCTTTGCACCTTAATTATGTAGAATTCCTTGGGATTTCTGCAGGAGTTTTGACTGTGAAAGTGATGCTGAATAGAGTCTCTAGTTTATGGGACTAATTATCCCGTACTTTGATTTGGCTCAAAGAGTGTAATTACTGCAGAAAAAGTAATGCTGGAAGAAACCATCTCAAGGCAAAATTGATTTAATTAATATATTTATAATTAAAGCTAGTGAATCTTTGCTCTGTTTCTTACTATGCTTTTTACACTATCCCAAGACAAAATTTGTATCCAAACTGGTGTGAAAAAGATGAAAATAATCTGTGCTTTATGCTGCAACATTTGGCTCTGTGTTTTTGTTCAAAATGTTATCTGTAACTGCCAATGACTGTTGTCATGAGGCACTTTCTTTTTCTGTTATATATTGGCTTTCCCAGTAGACTTTTAGTTTTCCCAGAAGGTTTCAGTGTCTTTTTTAGCATCACTAGCAATAAAAAGATCTCCCAGAAGGACAGATTTTACTTCCAGCTGGCTTCTTCAAGTGACTTGAAAAGTCTTAATAAGTCATGCAGAAAGTGGCTTATATTCCCAGGGAATTACTTAAATTACTCCTTTTCTTACTTCAGCTCTGAGTTCAAAGGGGATTCATATGACACCCACACCACAAATTCTGTCTTTAATTCAGAGGCCAAAATGACATCAAACAGGAATGAAAAGCCCCTCTGCTGTCCTCGCCAGCTGCACAGTGAGCTTTTAGCTCAGGGGAGCTCTGATACCCAAAAACCTTCGAAGAGGCCACTTGTTCAGCAGCTCTTTCAGCTGCCTGCAGGAGCAGCCTGCAGAGCAGTGCTGCTGGATGCTGGAGAAGTCCCATTATAATAAATTATTCATGATAGTGGTACCTGCTGCTCCCATATCTGATGCACTTTGAATTCAGCTTGAGTTTATTTGAGGGACTCAGTACCTCTTGCAAACTGCACTTTCATAAATTATTGCTAATTAAAAATAGCTTAATGTTCAGTGGTGCTTAGAACCACAATTCCCACTGAAGTTGGTGAGTGTGCTTACAGCATTAAGTAGGTCTTCCAGCAAACCTTGTGGACCTAGTACCAGATTCAGATTTAATTCCTGTATGTTTTTGCCTTCATGAGCAGGAATGCTGGTGTAAGAAGAAACATATTCTGTTTTCAATGATTTTGTGACTTTGTTTTTTAAAAGCATTAAATGTGCTGTCTTTTTATGTGGCTAGTACATGAACTTTTCCTCCTCATTTCAAGTAAGTGACAGTTGGTACAAGTAGCTCCTAAAGGACTCATGTTGGACTAACTGAGTATTCATCAGATAAATGCTGTAAACTGAAGAATCTAACAAAGATAGGGTTGTTTATCTTTAGAATTTTCAAGAGCAGGATCTTTACCAAATATCTATTTTTCCTCTTTTTCCTTCGTAAAAAAATGCAAGCTGTGAATTCCAATCCATTTCCTTACCCCTTCAATCCTCCCCTTAGATATCAATGATAGATATCTTTAGTATCTTTAAAAAATGCAAGATTGATTTTGTCTTGATTTTGTCTCCTCTCAAAACTCAGGGCAGGGGATCCTTTGTGGATCATGTCTTTCTCTTTTAGTCTTAGCAAACTGGCCTTTTGCACCATGTTTTGATATAGAACTCTTACAATAGAAAAAGTATGATTTTGACATGCGGCGTATCTAGATGCCTAATAAGTCATACTAATTTTGAGGTTTGATTCAATTTAGATAAAAAAAATTATGCTCCCTGAAGAAAAGAAAATGTGATGTGTTGCCTAGTGTTGCGATGTGTTGCAACTGACTTCTTCAAAATTGGGAACACAAACGCATCCAATTTGAATTTTCCCTTGCTTATTTTTCTTTTACTTTATCTGTCCAACCTGTTGCTGTTGGGCAGTGAATGACATAGAAGTGATGGCTGTGATGTGTCAGTGGTTAAGTTAAATGCTATTTTAAAATCTATTCAACTTCATATTTTTTTCTGGTCAGTTGTTCCTGTCATTTAAATTATGATTACAGTAGATGTTAAAAAAATCCCCCCAATACTGCAGCTCCCTTGATATATTTAACTTGATTTATTGTGATTCATTGTCAGGATGCTTTGAGGGACAATTGCATCTCCCTCAGCATTTTAAACAATGCAAAAATGTATTCATTGTCTTCAATGAATTCAGCTAGAATTTCCAGCTCTATTGCACAGTCAGTTATTGAAGAATACTCTGAAAATTCATTTTAAATGCTCTTTTCTCTGGAGCCTGATAAAAAGCTAATGGATCTTCACCAGCAGGACCAAACCCAAGGATTTATTTTTTCAGTCATGGTTTTGTTTGGTTTTTTCCATCTCATGTCTGTGTGTTTTGGCATAACGTGGGAGAGGCAAGGCAGCACGAAAGAGCCAGTCTCTGTGCATCTGTATCGCTGGCAGTGCAAGGGCAGGTGCTGGCTGGCTGGCTGGGGGATGCTGCTGCTGTTTTACCTTATTTCCCAAGGCTTCTAATTTCCATTGCTCTCAGGTACCATAAAGAAAATTAAACACTTTTAAGATTTATTTTTTTTTTGTCTGAATGCCAACATATTTTCATTTAAAAATAGAAAGCGTGTGACTCTCAGTTTTGGGAGAAGGAGCTTGGTCTGTGCAGTAAGGGGTTGTTTGGTAGGATATGGGGTACCTCACTTCAGGTTATTTTTCTGCTCAGTTCAAAATAGTTTTGCATCCTGTATCACCCACTGAGACAGAGCTCATGCGCTTGAACCTGGGCTTCCCACTTCCTAGCTTATGATACTTGGTCTTAGTTTGCTCTTCTTGTTCCTAAAAAATAATTTCACTGGAAGCATTCTCAAAATGGAAGCACTTGCATGAAACATGTTGAGTTTGATGAGTTAGCACATATTTAACAGACTGCACAGATCAATCTTAGTGCCTAAAGTTGGCAGTAGAGAGAAAATGCATAAAAATAGTTGCAAACAGAGTACAATGGAGTGAATGCTGAACAGGGATTTTTGCAGACAGTGAGGGAGGTGCTGTTTATTTTGAGCCAACTCATGCTTTGTTAATTCCATTACTGGCAACTTGTCTGGGATTTGAGTCTCTCCATTTTGACTCATGAAAACTTAATCTTTCATGACAAAAATGCAGAACGATGAGTATGTGTTTCCAATTTTGAGAAGGCTGTTAAGGAGGATCCAGTCCTGTGCTAATGGAAGTCCTGCTGCTACTGTTTTGTGGTGGGAAAAGTAAGACTTGAAGGGTTGCACAGATAAGTGCTCCACTTAGCATTACAGAGGGGATAGCATTTCAGCTAATGTGCCAGGCTCATTTCCTGCCAATTCCCACTCCTGTTCTTGGTTTGTTCTCCCATTTCCCCTCTCGGTATACCAGGGAAGGCTTCAGAGACTTTTATTGCTAGTGACTATGGTCTAAGCCCACTCCTTGGCCTTCCTTGCTCTTGGTTACCTTGTGCTGGTACTGGCATGCAGAAACTAGAAGATAGACTTATTCTATTAGCTCATAAAGATTACTGGAATCCCTGGAATCCTTGCCACTAAGGAATGGGGAAAACAGCAATATTGCAGCATACTCAAAATTTAATATTTTCATATATGGGTCTTGCATCCATTGCTGAACTGGAGGGGTTTATCTTCTTTAATATACTCAAACCATGTTATGAGTTGGTGTACTTTCGAGGACTTTTTCTACACTTAGTTCTTCATTTCTAGCTATTGGGCCAACTTCTATAAAATTAAGAGTTTCAAAATCGAGTAATTACTATGCAAAAAAGAGTTCTGTCATAAAATGTGTCTCTGTTGTAAATGGTGTACGGGTAGGTAAAAGGGGAAACGCTTGTAATCTGGCCTTTACATGTTTTAGAAAAGCACTGTATGTGTTTATTTGAGCCAGTAATGTTTAAATAAATTTTAATTGCATGCAGAAAAATCCTGTAAAAATTAACAGCAACAACAAGATTGGATGCTAAATTGTGGGAGAACAGCTTGACTGTTGATGCTACTCTCTGAGGGCTGTTTTGCATTTCCAGTTTTGAATACTACAGTTTTATTTTTAAGTTTGGGACCCTATGTGGAACCTCAAGGACTTTAATCTTTTCACTTCCCAGCTACTGTGATTGTTTTCCTGTGTTTTTTTACCTTTTTGGTGGCATTAGCTTGCTGACTCACTGCTACAGAGCTGTATCAAGCAGCCTGCCCAGCAAACACCGTGCAGTGTTCTTTCCTTCAGTGTGGCTTTCCCCCTTTGCACTGGCCAGTGTGCAGTGGATTGCTAGCAATCCATTCTCTTCTGCTGCTGGTTCTGTGGTGATGCCCACATTGGGATTCGTTCATTTGTTTTTGTCACAAATGATGCTGCAGCTTCTGTGAAATGGTTAGAAACTTTTCAGAAGTAAAGATTCATGTAGAGTAAAGAAGTAATGAATTTCATGTAAGAAATGAGAAATCATTAGCTCGATTTAACTTGATTTAGCTCTGCTGGCTTCTGTTACACTTGCTGTTCTGATTTCCCTGGCCATCACTGTTTCTATTTTACTTACAAAAGTTCCAAGTTTTTACTTCTTGCGTAGTTTGTAATTTTCCCAAGCACATCTTAGAATAATACTCCTGAACATCTGAACCATCAAAATGGGATCGTGCATGTCTCCACTAATCCCTAGTGGATACAAGCTTTGACAACCATTTCAGGCACTCAGTTAAAATAAAAATACATAGTGCAGTCAGCTGCACTTCAAAACCCTCACCAAGAGACATATCCTGGTCCTATTTGTGTTGGTGTAAATCCAGAATCCTTTTATATCTATTAGTGGCTTTAATATAGATTAACCCTGTTTTTAAGGGGAATCAGGATTGGGCCAGTTGCATGTTGGTTTTACAGCTTAAATGGTGCTACTAGATTAATGGGAATTGCACAAATGCTCAGTTTTCTTCGGTGGGAACACTTTGGCAGTATTTGTGTTATGAACTTCAAAACTGACAATGTACAACATTTCTTTAGGTTGACTCTGCCTTTGGAACTATGACTGCAGGTTACATACCTTGGGAAGTTGCATTTTTAGCTCATTCACTAAATTTTGTTCCCAGCTGTGATCAGATAGCAATGTAGAGGAGTAACTTGCAACATGTTTTGGATCCTTTCTTGAGAGACAAGAATGGGTATAATTTGGAACAGAACCTGAGTTTTACTGTCCTATTACTAAGACCAATAAACTTATTTTTATAAATGACATTTGGCATATTTAACAAATTATCCATAAGCTTCATAGCATATGCTGGTTTTTATTTCACATGTGTAAACAATAAAATAATATTTATTTAAAAACCTGCTCAGATTTGAAAAGTTAAATATTAGCAATTAACAATAAAGAGGATTACCAAAAAAAATCTCACTTCTCAATGAGAGAACACATTATTTGATTAAGCTGATGTTTTTAATGGCTTTACTCCTATCTGGTATCAGTGAGTGAAACATGCAAGGGCTGCTTATCTAGTTCTGTTCATGTTATATGGACCCCTAAAGAATGCAGTATTACTACTGTAAAGTTAGGATAAATGGAATTGGAGACTTGGTTAGTAGTGCTTGTGTTGTTTAGTCTTGAGGGAGAGGGATCCTGGTAATCTTTTTCCCCATGGATTGCAGGAAACAGCCTAAATCTAGGTAGGGATAAGGAAAGAAAGCAGTTCCTGGATGATACAGTTGCTTCTGTGAGCAGATTATGAGGATGGGTAGTTACAAGTACTCTTATGTAATGTAAGAGTGAGAAAAGTCCATCTTTTCGGTCAGGTATGCATTATTCTCCTCAGTGGCTTTGACCCTCTGTAGCTATTTCAATTAAAAACTGCTGTGCTAGCTTTTGATATAAGGCTAGTGAAGGTTCTAGAGAGGGAGTGAGAGGGAGTGCAGCCGGCACTCATCCCACAGAATGCAGGACTGGATAGGAATTCTTGAGCTCCACCTACAGTCAAATCAATGCCGTGCCTAAGCACGCGTAGGTTGATGTGAGCACCATTCCCACAGTTAAAGTTGCTTGCATATTTTCCCAGCATGGTTATGTTAGTGGTGCTCCGGGGGTTGCTATTCCTTGTTTCTCGGCATAGTCCTGAGCATTGTGCTGATAATGCTGGCAGTGCTGCTCCTGGCATGTTCAAGTCTACCTTGGCTATCAGCATCTGGCTTTCTGTGTTACATGTGGATGTGCCCAGTTTTGACTGGCTTGTACTGAGAGCAGGTGCATTTTGAGAAGCAGTGTTGGACAAATCACTTAATTTTTTTCCCTGCCTTTTTCCTGTGTGTGAGTTGAAAATAATGCTTTTGTAATTGCTTTGAAAATTTAGGCACAAGGGGTGCTACATAATACAGTATCAGCACATTCAAATGGAATAGTTTACATGGTGAGGAGGATGGAGATAGAAGTCTAATGTCCAGCTCAACTGTATCCAACTAGAATGATGAGTGTTTGCATTTAGAGGATCTATCATTGGAGAAGGGCACCGCTTTTATTTTTAAATTGTATGGTGTTCTCAAGCATAGTCTTAAAGCCTCATAATACAGTCAGGATTTAAACTTCTGTCACTTTTCTTCTTCCCCCTACATGCTTTTCAATAAGTTTCCTTTCTCTTCTCCATTCCCAGCTATACATATATACCTAGCAATAGTCAGACAAGTCTAAAAGGAAGCAAAATTTAAGTTTTTGCCACTGTCCTCTTCTCAGGCTGGTATAAAGTGCACCCAGGACATATTTTATGCTCTCTGCTACTGCTTACCCTACTGAGATTAAGAGTTACCTTCCTGCTATGGGTCCCCCCAGACCACTGGAAAAAGGATGGGTTAGTGATTCCTTCTTCGCAATGTCACTAGAAGATATTGCTCCTCAAAGTGGTAGAGGCAGGGCAGGAGACAAGAGGGGTTATCCAAGGGGTTGTTTGCTCTCTAACTGTATCAGCTGCTGCCCTATCATCTGCTTCATCTGATCAGATGTTGGATTACTATTCTAAGACTTTGGAGGATTGTCGCCATCTTTTCCCACCTTCTCTCTCACCCTCCCACAATATGGTGCTTTACACCTCACCCTTGTCTTTTGCCTGCCCTGGTGTTTACGGATTAAGCTGGGCAACATGATTCCAGCACTGAGAATTGGAAGATTCAGCTTGCATTGTTGGGATCTTCTACTATAGATGCTGGAAATGCCACAGTTTTGATTTTTTTCTTTTTTTTTTTCAGATTTGTTTGGTTGCTCTAAAACATGTGCTTTAAATAGACTGCTAGCTCTGAGACTTATTCTCTCTTAATCAGCAGCAAAGTAAGCCAATGTGGACCATGTGTGTAGAGAAAAATCAAATGGACAAAGACATAATCAGAGCCATTCTTCTACTCAGAGTAAATATTAATAACAGTGTTTTATGATAAACTGTAATTGAGGACATTAACTTACTGGGGAAAATAATCTTCCTTGATAAATAAGCTCATGTTTCTATTGCATCAGGTGCTGACAGAAGCAATTTTACCTAGATTTCAGTAAGTCTGCCTACATGAGTGTCTGCCTATAAAAGGGTGTTTTTTGATGCAAAAGAATGTTTTTGTGGAAGTGTTTCAATTTGATTTTCCAACTTGCTTTCTCTTTTTACAGAGTTAAATAGGTTTCATTTCTATTCGCATTTTTGCGGCTACAAGAATAGCCTATATACATATTTATCTGTACCCATGCATATTTATCTAGATGTGCTTTGCCAATTGCAATACTATCAGAAGCTTTTATGCAAAGGTAAGCCTCATTTTTGGTCCAAATTTATATTTAGATTATTCTGTCTTTTATTCTTGTATGTCTGAATCTGTGTAATTCTGTTTGCGTCAGTGGCAATGCATATCAGATTCACAGTTGAAACAGTGAGACAAAGGCAATGCACTTTAATCTGTTTTACTGTTGTGTTTTATTTGTAACAGAGGGGGAAAAGAACTTTAATCTAGATTATAGCAGCAAAAATAGAAATGTTAATTTCATTTAAAAAAAAAAACAAGCAAACCCTCCACCCCCCAAAAACCACACACAGTTCATTAATAGCAATGGAGGAAGGCAGGATTAGAAAGCAGTGGTTCCATTTAGGATTACATAGAAGAAAAATTGTCTGTGTGATTTTTGAGACTTTTTGTTTGTCTGTTTGTCTGCTTGTTTGTTTTTCAGTGGAACTTGCTGTATGCATGGAAATTAAATTGTTTGATAAAGCAGCAACAAAAGCAGGAAATGATCACTGGGAATTCATGTACTATCAGAAAGAAAACAAACAGAAAAATATATGCAGTAGATTAATGCAAAGATGGAAATGGGCATGAGCCTTGATCCATAAAAAAAATCCCAGATATCTTCAATTTTATTTTGGCTGTGGTGAATCATGTTTCTTCAGAAGTTTCTCAACAGCAGCAACTGTTGTATGCTGCCTTTGAAACCCACATGCTCCCACTGAAGCAAGGTTTGAAACAGCATGGAATTTGGCTTATCAGACTGTGTCTGGGAAGCCAGCAGTTTTTTTCATGCCAGATTGCATCTGGATTAAAAACTAAAGAAAAATGTAGTGACACATTGTGAAAAGAAAAAGACAAGCTTTATTGGCTTCAGTGAAATCTCATAATCAGATAAATGATTCATACTTGGGCTATAGTAGTTATTTAAGCAGTAATTTTATTCATTAAATATGTGCTTTAAAGTTAATGTTGCTGGAGATACTTCAAGTACTAGAGATGTTCGCGTAAGCCACTTTTCATATTTAGAAATCTTCTGATCCTCATAAGAATGACATGTTTTTGTATGTGCTTATATGAAAATCAGGATGGAAGAACAGACTATTTTGTCTGGAGGTCAAAAACACAAAACAGTTTTGTTTGTGTTCATGTCTTAAGAAGACGCTAATACAACATCCTAGAGCATTATGATTTTAATTGAGCAGTGGCTTTTTAGTCTCATCCTGAAGAAAAACTGAATGTTCTTCAAGAGTACATTAGTAGTCTGGACATAAAATCAGAAAATAAAAGTTCATATCTTTATTTAGGAGGTTAAGTTGGCTGAAATTGATTCTCTTTCCTAAAAGGAGTCTGATCAGCAGTCCTGTTTCTCACCAAGAATAGAGAGCACTTTGGTGGCTGCAAATTGAATGATAACCTAGGAGAAACTGTATGATTGCCAACACCCTCTCCTGAACATTTGTCAAAAGCATAGCTGTGGAAATTAGCTATTTCTAGCTAATCATAGCTAGATTATAAGGAACGTCAGTTTGATGGAGGTGAGGAAAGAAAGGGGCAGGAATGGGACTGTCACAGTTAATTCTGTGAAATGACATCCGGCAAAAAAGCAATTAGGGTTATTTGGACAGCTTGCCCAGAACAGCATATTTCTCACCTTTGTCATTCATAGAAGTAGTAGGTGCCTGTACTAGATACATTTTTGTGTAAAGCTGCAAAAAATACCGGTTGTGTTTAAGCAAAAAATATAGGTCGTGTTTAAGCAAGCTGTCGTAAAGTTTAAAACTAAAAGGGTAATCCTAATATAACAAGTAGTTGGGTTGCTCACTACAGTACTAACGTTCTTGGTTTTTTTTCTTTTTTTTTTTAAGTGGCATATCAATCTGTGTTTTGTGTTAAAACAGTACAAGGCCAATAAAATCAAGTTTTATCACTGCCTGTGCTAAGTGCATTGAAAGAATGAAGGCTGAGGTGTTTTGACTCTGACAAAAGTGTGTCAGCTTCGCAAGAATCTTGCAGATATGAGAAAATACAAAGAAGGAAAAATACGAGCTCACAGTAATCTGAAATCGCAGCAGTTTGCCCTAGTTTTATGATAAAACAAAACAGAATGAGATGACCAGCTCTCACAGCATGCCACCACCGGAGTTAATATGTTACTGGCTGATGATAGTGATTATGATGTTTAAAAAATATGTATAAGGCACCCCTAGGATTGATTAGGAGATAAAATTATTAAAATTCCGTAAATATGAAAATATTGGCTCCTACATGGGCTTTTGGAAAGAACTGGCTGATAGAGCTGGAATAACAGCTCACATAGCATAGGATGATCTGTGACAATGGAGGAAGATACCCCTTGGTTTCCTCAGCACCAACCAATTCCTGAACATAGCTGGCCTAGCCATGTGAATGCAGGTTCTTTTACAAATTAAGGGATTTGCTCTGCTATTTTCCTGTAGCTCTGAAGCTTTCTATAAATGACAGTATGGTCCATGAGGCTCCTACTCAATTTTTCAGGTATGTGGTGACTATTGGGATGTACGGGGCTCTGGATTTGTCTCCCACTAACATTAGCTGTAATGAGAGACAAGACAAAGGTCAAACACTAACACTATCACCTAACACTAGCACAGTTACAGGGTTTGGGACGTTTTTTTCCTGTTTTGGTTTTTTTTTTTTTCAGATGTATTTTACATGCCCTATCCTTTTTTCCTTGCAGTAGGAGTAGATTTTCCTTCCACTTTCCCAGTAACCAGATGGTATTGCAGTCACAGAGCATGCAGGCTCATGTGGGGTTAAATGATTTCCTCCATTTCAGATTTTGTGCCGACCAGATTTAAATTCAACAGTGTTTGTTTAGGATTCCGTACTCAGCACTTTGTATTAGATGAGAAGAAGCCCTGCATTTAAATTATTCAGTCTTTAGGACTGATGAAAATTGTCAATCACCACCTAGAATATTTAACTTATTCTAAAAGATGCTTACAGGTGCAAAAATTCACATCCAGTTGCATTTATATATCCTTGGTTTATTTTGTCACTGAGTGACTCTGTCCTCCTCGCCTTCTCATGTATTCTTGTGTTGCCTTATAGACAGTGGGCAGAAATCAAGTTTTGGATATAAAAATAATAAATTCCATTTTCCTCAAATTGATAAGATTGACAGAGAAACAAATAGCATGGAAACGTTAAACGTTCCATGACATTAAATAACAATGGCTGGCATGTCCGGCCTAAAGTAGGAGAAATGCCACTACAGCTGGTTATTTTCTAATAATAGAAACTGCACGAACTGCAGAGTCAGTAAGTATTATAATTATTTCTGATATTTACGTTCTGTCCAGGCATCAGGAGAAGAGATGGTGTTAACTGTGAAATGAAAAGAGGGCTGAAGCGAAGCGGGGATGGGACATGCAATCTGGGAGGGTGTGTACAACAGACCTGAGCCAGACAACCACCTTTCCCATCCCACAGTGTCAAAATGTTTCCAGCCCACATCAAGATCATAATTTTTCATTTGAAAAAATTAGTAAGTAAATAGTTGGCAAGTTCCTTTCAGGTCCAGCCTTTTCAGAAGCCGCAGTGGGGTGCAAGGCCCAAGCCTGCTTGGAGAGTGAGAGAGGCTTAAGGTTGGCTGCTTGTGACAGCATGTCCCAAGTGTCCAATTATCCTGGGGACAGAGGATGACATGGGCATGGGGATGGCAGGGACAAGGTCACACGAGGTCCCTGGTTGGCACCTCCTGGGTGCCCAGGGTGCAAGGAGAAGCATGGAGAGCGCAGGCTGACGAGTGAAATGTCTCCTCATGGAGGAGCTGGAGGCAGCACTACCTCTGAAATGGGATGACTGTGTGGGGATGACAGGCACTGCATTTGCTGGCCTGGGGCTTGGTGTTAGTAGAGAGTTCTTCCTGACATGGATGTGGTTTCATTAGGAAAATCTCAGCCTTCTCTGCCATTTGAGAAAAAGTTGATCAGGGCAGCTGTGTTCTCCCTCCTGAAAGAAGCAAACCCCACAGTGGGTAGGATTTGTGCTCTTGAGCTTGTTCTGGGTTTCTGGCTACTTCAACCAAAAGAGATAGTCCCAGAGAATGGGCTGGTAGGCTGAAATTCATGTTTGTTCATTGCATATTTACCCTACTGCAGATGAAGATCATCAGTCAAAAGAAAACAGTGTCTTTATGCCACATCATGTCTTGAAACAAGGTGAAAGCCAGATGGAGAAATACGTATATTTAACAGCCTTTAGTAAAAAGATGCTCCAAAGAAGAGTGATGGCTAAGCATCACCACTGAAAGCACTACTGAGCCAACACTTTGCAACTCTTTAAAACCACCTGAGAGGAATTGCCACATCCAGTGCTCTCAGAGTGGACAATGACTTCATACAGCTTCATGCAGGAGTGTTTTTACTGAGCTTGTGGTTACTCTGTCCTTCCATGCTGATTTGAATTTTTGTGAGAACCTCCTTATGGACTTAAAAAATATCCTAACATAATAATGAGGAGGTAGAAATACCAACCTCCGACCAGACCTCCATGCATATGCTTCCAGAAAGACAGCATAGATAGTATGTTTTATTTCTTCATATTTAGAAACTTTCCCTTGTGCTACTGAGCAAGGCACTCAAATTCAAAGTTATGCATTTTTTTTACTACATCCTGCAGGACTCTGTACTCTTTCTCTTTTTTCCATCTAGTGAATCTGGATAATTTTTTTTTTTTAAATATAATTTTCTGCCTGACTCAGCAGTTGTCTCCATGATAAATCTGAGGGACAGGAGAGGGGACAGGCTCTTTATCTGGCAAAAATTTAATGAGGTGTGTGCTTCTTTCAGCTCTTTGTGGGAATAAAACTCTCTTTGTAAAAGCCTCTGAGAAATTTATCCAACTGAGGGTTGTCGGATTTACGTGGGCTTTTTTATTCATTTGCCAGCTTAAAAAAGAAAGATCAGGCCTAGCAGTCAGGTGTACCATGTAGGTGTGCAATATACCCTAGAGGACTATGAAGCTGATGAATAGTTAGCTTCCTATAATGCCAAGTATCTCATCCATGATAAATAATTATACTTATTTTTTAATGCTTTCAGAAATTCCCATGTAAAGGAGCTCTGCAAAATCAAAGAATCCACATTAAAAAGTATCAAAACACTTTGTTTAGACCTCTATTTTTCTTGCTTTATGATAAATAGTTGGGAGTAATTACTTTTATATTATGTAACTCTTTATGATGTTTCCAAGTGTGGAAGGTTTATAAATGTAAAATTGTGGCTTCCTCATCAGTGTTTAGTCCAAAAGTATTTATTGAATGATTTTGAAGTGAATCAGGTAAAAATAAAATAAGAAATATGGGATTGAATCTTTAAGTTAGCATGATGTCTTAAGGGGGAATAGGTCACTAATGAAAGTCAACAGCAGCATGTCAAACGATCATTTATTGGTGCTATGAGTGTCCAGCTGACAGATGGGTTTCCACTGAAACACTTTTCCATTTCTGAAGACCTTTTCTTTTGTTGTTTTTTTACTCATTTGAGGTGAGGGGATCATGCTGTCATTTTCATCACTGAAACTTGTATTTGTAAATTTGGAGTGTGCCTAGGAATCATAAAAGGAATAAATCCTTGCAATTTGCCAATAACCTGAAACCCTCACTTCTGGTAATCTGCCTGTCATTTGCATCCAGGGACATGTTAATATGAAAGGCAGGGGTTTTTTTAAGGGGTTTGGGAAAGAGAATAAATTCCCATCACTTTTCCAGCTGCTGTGTGCAGTCATCAAATGACTCTGAAGATACCAGTTTATGACTTTTCTATGTTTTTGGAGGAATGCCCAAACCAGTTAAATGGGTAAACTTCTACACATACCATCTTATCAGCTGTGTGTTTCATAGTTAAATCTCCTACCATCCTCTCTCCCTACTGTGATATGTCCCTATCTAGGTCTAGGTACTTATATATATTACCTTAATGTCATGGTCTCTCTTTCCAACACAAATGTATGTACTCTTACTTTCTACCTTTTTGGGGGTGTAACAACGACTCTTAACACTCAAAGGGTGCTACATATCTGCTATATTTACTGATCAAATGACCAGATTTTAGGAACTGGTTTTATCATTTCATTGCATGGTCTATACCTGCTTACTCCTCTGCTGAGGCCTCACTGTTATCCACACTGGCCCCAGCATAAACATGTGTTCTGGGGCAAGGTCAGGAGAACCAGATCTGTGAGGAAGTAGTGCACTGTTGAGTTAAAGCCTAATATGGAAGGTGAAATGTGCTGCAAGGAGTCCCATGAGGCCTGAAGAAGCAATGGTATCTTGGGGAAGGTATTTGTGTGTTTGCAGGTTGTTTCAGTATTAGAGCTGGTATGTCAGCATGGTGAACTGTGTAACTAAAAGGGTCCAAAAGCTGAATTGAGGTCCTTGCAGTGGTTCACCAAGTTACTCCTATAAGTGGTGGAGCTTTTCCCCCTTGTTAGCCCTGATTACCTGCTAAATATGGAGATACAGGTTTCTCCCCATCCCTGTGCTTACCAGCTTCATCGTCACCACAAGTCAGAAAATGGTCTTTTCATTTTTAAGAGAGTCCTAAACAAAATCTGTCACTGACACATGGTCAAATCTTCAGAACTGGATCAGAGTGAACAAAAAAAAACTTTCCCATGTCCCTGATTGTCTTGCAGTCAGTTTTGATGGGAAATAGAACAGGATGCTTGGTCTGCATGAAAACTGAGAAACCACACATACAAGCTGTGGGCATTTCTGTGCTCAGCACATACTTGCCTTACTGCTCAGCTGCAGGCAAAAAACATCAGTGAAAAGAAGCGCGTGCAAAGATATTCCAGCTGTCTCTGTGCAATCCAGCTCCAGGGAGGAATACCAGGTAGGGCAGGCTGGGGCTGTCATCTAGTGACAGCACTGTTGCCCCCTGTAAAGTAGCTAGAGTTTTCTGGCAGAGCTCTGTTGCTCACTCTAAGCTTTGCTGCAGTGGTGGCTTGCCTACTGGTGCCTGACTTAGGCTAAGTGACACAGCTGAATTTGGTTTCTTTTTTGGGATATAGTAAAACCACACTTATATATTTGTTTGCCTTTGCATATGTGTTAGAGAAATTTGCCGCAGCAAATTATAGGTAGGCTAATAATAAGGGCTGCCAGCACCTCGGGATACAGTCAAACTTTTCTGAATCTGTCTCAGAGGTACTCTCAACATTCTGTTCAGGATTTATTTAGGATGGTTAGAGGTATTTATGGAGCTTTGATTCTGCATTGTGACACAGGAGTGAATGATATTTTCAGGACTGAAGAATTAAGTTGAACTGAACATCGCCACTTGTAAAAGTGTTAATCTCCTGCAACTCACTCGTGCTCTGATGATTCAACTATAGTTGTTGTTGCTTAGCTGACTACAAGATAATACTGTAATGCCATGACATTAATTACTACTACAATAACTCAGGAAGGGCATGGCTAAAATTTCTAATTCTTTTCTGTTTCCTGTTTTCTTACCTCAGAAGTTTTTCACAAGGCATTTAGAAACAATTTAAGCCCACTGTCCTTCAGACTGGTTTTGTTCTGTTTTTACTTGTATTATGTGAACTTGGGTAAATTACCTATTTTCATTTACTATTTTTAAGTAATGGAAAATCTGTGACAAAAGGTGTGACTTCCATGGGAAATGTACTTAAAATGCCTTTTATGTATCCAAAGAGACTGAAACATTTTGGCTTCTGCAGAAAAGATGTAGTCGTGAAACTTGAAACAACAAAATAATCATCTCCTTAATTTTGTTTGCCTGGAATATTTATATTTCTGCATCGAGAGCAAAAATATACGAGAGTAGGGTAGTATAAAAGTATATAAATGTTTCTATTTCTTTCAGAATGATACAGAAATAGTAATGTATCTGTTGAGCAGCGCTTGCACCAAAGATTGCTTTTTGCTTCTCACCCCACCCCAGCAGAGGGGAGGCTGGGGATACACAAGGAGCTGGGAGGGGACACAGCTGGGAGAGCTGATCAAAGGAACATTCCATACATACAGCATCATGCTCCAGCCTATAGAACTGGGGAGAATATGCAAGGAGGGGATGTTCAGTGATAGCATTTTTCTTCCCAAGTCACCACTGGGTGTGATGGAGTCCAGCTCTCCTGTGCCTGCCTTCCCATGGGCAGTGGTGAATGAATTCCTTGTTTTGCTTTCCTTATTAAACTGTCCTTATTTCAACCCACCAGCTGTCTCACTTTTACTTTCCCAATTCTCTGCCCCATCCCAGCCAGGGGAAGAGAATGAGTAACTGCAAGGGGCTTGGTTGCTGTCTGGAGTTAAGCCATAATAGCTCCTTTTCTGCCTTTATGCAGTTGGGGCTACAGAGCAAGGCTGACAGACAAGTGCAAGTGCAAAATAGATTGTGGCAGGGTGATTTCTTTGGAAATATTCTCCTTTGCTTGGACTAGGGGAAAAGAACATTGCCCAGTCAAATCTTGTGTTGGTGATAACTGTGACTGCAGTGCAGTGGCAATCTCTTCCACCAGAATGCATAATTTTTCACTTTGGTGCTGTATTTTAAGTTTCAGTTCTATCACATAGGATAATTAATGGGACAGTTTGACTCCATATTGAAGTGTTCAAATGGTTTAAAAGGTTTGGGGATGCATTAATTCTGAATAGTATCCAGTATTTTGCTTGCCATGTGTTGAGGAATTTTTTAAGTAGATATGGTGGACTTTTTTCTCATTTAGTAGGAATCCCAAGAAAATACAAACTAGTCATAACATAAACTTCTCTGAATAGTGATTTGAATATTCATGGAGTCAGGGAAGCTTTGGTGTGTCTATTTTATTTTTTTTAAGTACAGAATATTTAAATCAAGAACGTGGAAAAAATAAGCAGACTTCAGATGAACTGGAAAACATGGAAAAACAATAACATTTTTTCAGCAAAGCTACATAATCAAATGTTTATTGGCTTATAAACCAGGGAGAGCTATATAGATGCCCAGGAGTGATTTTTAAGCACCTGAACCAGAATGCCTACAACAGATTTACCTGTTTCAGATTTTACTGTGTATGTTCACATAGCGTTCATTCTGATGACTCCTGTTCCTATTAACATATTGTTTGATTGATTGTTTGTTTGTTTGGGGGGCATTTTTGTTTATTTTTTTTTTCTGTTTAATGAATAATCTATTACTCTGGAGGTCTCCTTAGCAACACAGAACATGAACTGTGGTTTGTTGAACGATCCTTGCAAACTCAGACCTTTTCCAGTAGCATCACTCACATTATTTGATTTACCTTCAGCTATGCATGTCTTTGAAGTTTCAATGGAAATCTGCCAGTAATTGTGACAAGATAAAGAACTGGATATTTTCAACATCTCCCACCTCCATGCGTAATTTATAGATAGATCTTCATGTTTGGGCTGAGAGCCTGTCTTAAAGTTTATGGAATGTGATTTGACAGCAGACATCCACAACTCTGTATCCCAAAGCATGTGAGCTCTGTGACGTTAAACAAAATGTTGAAATCCCCCCAGGATACTGGCAGAAAGCAGTGAAATGGTGCTCCAAACTCAGGTTTTATCATCACGCTCCCATTGATCTGCAGCAGTGGTGGGTTATGCCCTTACTAGTAACTGACATGGGATTTTTTCACAAGCAAAAACTTGCAAATATGTTTCAGAAAAAAAAAGGGGGTTGGAAAACAGTAATTAAATCAGTTTCAACAATGGAAAGTCTTTCTAATGTCCATCTTGTAGCTGTCTAAAATAGCACCAAAAATATAGTACTTTTGTCACCCTAGCTATTATATCTGAGGTCTTCACCTACAATTTTCAAAATGCGTAAGATCAATATCTGCCTAATTTTCACAAACATGTCTGTGATGCCTGAAAATTATAGCGAAACTTTCTGTTATGGGAGATATTTTATTCGGTTTATAACTTGCTAGTGCATCCATGTAGTTCTTCTGAGACAGAATTTATAGAGTTGTAGACCTTAGGCTTGGAAAGATTCCTGATTTTCCTTTTTCTATACTAACCAATGCAAATGTAAACTAGAGGATAGATAGGACAGAGGAAGAGACTGAATAAAGTTAATGATATTTTTATGGCATCATAAATACTAATAGTAATCATCATTACTAGTCACCTCATAAATCAGATTAGAAAAATAGTGGAAAAGAGCCCTGTGGATTTGAAGAATTTTATTTTGTAAACTGAGAGCAGTAACATCCTTGGATTCTATCTAAAGTTCTCCTTCACTTAAAGGGATATCACATCTGTAACATATTATTTTTATTTTTTTTTTAATCTTTGCTTTGCATGTGCTGCCCATGATTTCTCTTTTTTTCAATTTTTTTTCCCTTTTGGGCCAATCTCAGAAAAAACAGAGATCAAAACTATCATTTTTGGCGATGTGATGTAGAACAACTAAATTGCTCTGTGGATAGGGAAAACAAATACCTCTTATTCTAACGGTTTCAGTATTGATCTCATGAATTGGTTTATAATACACTGTCACTTATGTTTAAAAAATGTACAAAAACTACAAAAACTCTGTTCTGATGTTAAAGACTTGACCTTGCTTTTTGAATAACACTTGTGGCAGGTCAGCATACAGGTTAAAGTACCCTCATCTTTAGTCCAAGGTACAAGGTTTTACATCAATGATGCCAGATTTTCTTCATCTTTGTTTTGTACTTCTTAGAATCTATTTCTTTTGGAAAGGGTAGTAAGAAATTCCTGACTTCATATAAGTCTTGTTTCCAAATTTTGTCTTGCTAAAGATTAACTTAATAATCATCTTCTTTAAGAAGGAAGTGTGGGACCAGCAAAAATATTCCGCCAGGAAACATCCTGCTATATAAGCATTTGAGACACATGAAACTTTGTTTGTCTTAGAACTTGTGTGTTAAAATTAATGTCATCAATTTATATGTTTCAAAATAGAATTAATTAGGTTGGTACATGAAGTATAGAAAATAAGCATGTTTTTAGGGGATTCAGAATCCCCTTAAGCCAAGACATGAAAAAATACCCTAAACATACTTGTATTTAGAATTTCTAAGTGTGCCATAACAGTGTTACGTTATCCTGCATCACCATTTTCCATGCAGTAGTTTGCCTCAATACACAGAATATCAGGCCCTATTTTGTAATAAATTAATTGCCTCAGCAGACCATTGCATTTCATATTTTCTCTCTCTGAATGTTCACAGGGAAAATATGAGATACAAAGGACGAAACTCCCCCTCATCCTGCTTTCTTCCTGAAAATGTGGGATTTGGATCTGAAGCATCAGTGTGGGTGTAGTTTCAGTTCCAATTATTTTGATGATGTTCTTCCACCACTAAGGCTGAGAATAACTGCACATCCTCATTCTTGCTAATCTGTTAATGGCACGGGATTGTGTCTCCCCAGGGTGGCAATGTTTTGGTGCAGGGCAGGAGGCAGTGCTGCCAACTGACACCATTACCCATAGCAGGCAACAGGGAACCAGCTCCCATCTCACAGACCACCTTCAAATATGTGTGAGGTGGACAGATTGCTTCCAGGGCCAGCTCTAGAAGAACTCTAGGGTGGGTCTTACAGACTGAAGTCTGGGGAAATAAATCTCCCTGGGACCCAGGCTGGTTCCATGCACATCCATGTGTCTGTCTTGTACTTGTTTTCAGAAGTTGATAGAGGCTGAAGCAGCTTTCTATGGAGATAGCAATGGTCCTGCACAGCCCTTGCTCATCCTAGCTGCCTGATTGGACCCAGTCTTGTTCCTAAAGAGCTACTTCAGTACACAGGCATCATGTGTCCTAGGTTTGCTGGTCCTTGATAATTTCTTTTTGATTTGTGGGGTGAGTTATACTGTGGGAAAATGGGACATCTCAGTTCCTATGCAAAACCAGGCTGCATCCCTTAGTTGTCAGCTCAGGAGATACAGCACAGTTTAAAAAAAAAAAGAAAAATGAAGTGTCCTATTTCATACAAGGGAGTCCTGCTAAGAAGTCCAAGCAGTATTCATAAGACTTCAGGCAGGGAAACATTTGTATGAGGGGGCAGAGCTAAAAACTGAATCTGTACTTTTAAAATGAGAAAAGGAAGAAAAAGAAAAGGCATCAGATGAATGGTTTTAGTAGGCTGGTTAAAAAAAGAAGTATGAGAATTTAACAACTTCTGGAAACTAGCAGGCAGTTAAGGCAAATGCCTCTTTTTTAATATTATCTTGTGCTTTTAGAGCTGGTTGACAGCCCAGAGAATTACTGGTGGGCCCAGAAGGGAAACTCTGCCTGTCTTAACTGTGACAAAATCTTTGAAAGAAGACACAGCCATAATGTCAGCATTTTCATAAAGGAGAGCAACACTCCAGAGTCCTGAAAATGCTTCAGTGCAGCTTCCCAGTGGAGCTTTGTGAGGAGTTCAAAGAGGCCATGTGAACTCACAGAAGGCAAACTAGGTTGTCCTTTCTCCTTTCTGCAAGGAAAGGAGTTACCTCTTCTCCCATTGAGCCAATAAATTGCTTTTCAAGGTGAATGAATAATGTGAGGGGAGAGAGTTCAGTGGTGGATCTCAGTTCCTACAAGAACAAGCACTTCCTACAAAAAACTGAAGATTGTTTTGGGCATAGGCTCCAGACATATGGCCATTGGCATTTTGGGCTCTTGAACAGCTGCCAGATGATGCAAGATCTGACTGCATAGGTGAAGCTTGAAATTAGTCTTAAAACCCCCTAAGAGCAATCATTGCCCTTTGAAGCAATCCTCCTTGCTCATGGCACAAGCAGAGGGCTCAGAAAGCACGGCTGAAGAACAGCCCTTCTTACTGCTTCAAGGGCAGGAGAGAACCCTTTTTCCCTGTTAGGTAGCAGAAGTAATGTCACTGTGGAAAACGGACATCCTGGAACACCAGTGCTGACAAGCTCTGAGACTTCTTGCAGATGAATCCCATATGGAAAGCCAGCTGATCCTGCTATCAGTGTAACACCCAGGAATTCAGCTTTGGAATCACCCATGTATTTTACATGCGAGATGGAAAAGCTGTCACTTTCAAGTTTTACAGTATTTGAACCTATTCCTGCCTGACCTGCACAGTCACAATGTATGTGACCAATGGATGAACTGTGTATTATTATAGCTATGACAACATTAATGACTGCCTGATACCCTGTAGCCTTAAAAATTATGCTAATAAAATTTTCACTGGCTAATGAAAATATCTTTTCAAGGAAAGAAAGGATTGTGGGGAAAAAGCTTGGAGAGAAGAGTGTTTTCAGTAGGTGTGAAATTATTTTATAAAGAAGACATGAACATTTAAATTCCTGATGTGGACTTGTAGTGTTGATCAAGGGATGTTTATTGGTTACTTGCAGTAATGTATTTACCTGTCAGCAAGGACAAGAACTTCAGTACTGAGCAAAATCTAATACTGATGGAAAAACTCCTAACTGAATTTTCTTTATTCATTTCTATTTCTTCTAGGAAATGTTTTAGCTTGTTCTGTTAAAACAGACTTCACTGATTTTACTTTTTCTTTTTTTTTTTTTTCTTAATCTATGCCATTATGGATTCAAATACATTGTAGCACCTACAGGCTCTTTTCTGAATCAGATTAAAGCATACCAGGTTTGATGAACTTGTAAATAAAAACTTCTGCTTTCACTTCTGTTTCAATCCATGTATATCCACCAAATAGGGGGAGAAAACAGAACATATTTTCCCTTCTGTTGTTCTGGGTTACCTGAAAGCTAGAGAAAAATGTGAAATATTTTTGCGCAAAATTGAATAAATTAAAGCAACCTATTGTGCAAATTTTTGGCACAAGACTGTTCAAGGAAAGGGGAAGTAAGAAAATTAAAGTCACATACACTAACATATTTTTTTTTTTTCTTAAATGGAGATAGATTTTGTGATGAAGCTGTTGAAGCAAGAATATTTTACCCTCTTGTAATACTTCAACTTTGTGCAGGAAGCTAATGTATATAAAATTTGCTAATAGTTGAGCACTTTTTCAAACATTATTTGAGATTGAAGTCAAAGTAACCAACAGCTCTTTGTCAGCAATACCATTTCTGGCTACATAACTGTGTGAAGTCTTTCAAGTGTGCATTTTATCCCCCAAATTCTAGGAAAAATAATAAATTATAGAAGGCTTTTATTGCTCAAACTTCTTTTAAGATTTTGCAAATTCAGGGCTTAAAGTGAATACAGTTTGGCATGCTAAATGTACATTTTCCTGGACTTTTGCAGATAGAAGAGGAAGATTTTTTTTTGTGAGGTAACTGGAAAAGCCAACCAGAAAATTGCTGCATCTGGTAGCAGTGCTTGTGGAAGCAACAGGTCACAAATGTATGTGCAGTAAGATGAGATCTGTTTGAAATATTTGCTGTGTCTATCATCTACAGAGTAGCAGGATTTCTATTTCTCAGCAAAAATTCTAGTATCTAATGCTTATTCTTTTCAGCTGCTTTCTTACCTACTGTCAATTTATACCTCTGAGTGGTGGAAAATGGCCTTTATCAATGGTTAAGACAAGAAGAAACATTCTTTTGTCTTAAATTTGACATATTTTCTGCTTTCTGTTTAACTTCTTTTTCTTTTTTTTTTTTTAATATATGAAGTGTACACTCTTATTTAGACATTCCTTCTTACAAACACTATTTCTTTTTAAGCCATGACTACTCCAGTATATGTTGCCACTTCTCCAGAGAGGAGTTTTAAAAAAAAATAACATAAAGAAAAAGAAGAAAATGAAAATTTATTTTCTGAAGCAGTTGTCCTGCAGCAGATAATTTCCAGTATTACATGGATATTCTGAAAATACAAAACAACATCCATTCAGTAATTTCTGAAGTCCAAGGAGTCCATGTCTAGTAGTCAGGAAAACAACCTTTAAAGAACATGGACAAAACCCAAATCACTACAACAGTTCTGAATTTGCAGAAATAAGTGCAGATACATCTACTGAAAAAGTCTTTTAAAGGTAATGTTTATATGTGTGAAAGAAAACTGATCAAAAATTTAAGATATAACCTGCTTTGGTTTGGGCATTTTTGTCATATCTATCTTTTCCTCAGCTGGTAACAAATTTTTACCTGTTTTTTTCTGCCTCCCCTGCCAGTTTTAAATTTGCCCCTGTCCTATCTTTCCATCTCCGACCATGTGCTTCCTTCTCCCTTTTGCTGGAACTTAATTTTCTGCTTGAAAACAAGCCCGGTGAGAAGAGTTCAGATGCCTGGTTATCTAAAAAAAAAAAAAATAGATGCCTGTTTATTTACTGAGACACATGGGGGAATCATCATTTCACGCACCAGGCACTGCTTATGAACAGTGGAGTCTTATGGAGCTGCTCTCAGGTAACATCCTCAAGGTTTCACACTCAGAATGGTCATTTGTCTTTATTGCAGATCATACAAGACTCACCCTTCTTCCCTCTGCAGCAAAATCAAAAAAAGGATGAGGGTAACACTTGAAACCTTGCTACTTTGAAGAAACCAAAATACACAGCCATTATTTTTGCAGAGGAAAGCTTGTGAATGTAGAAGAGTAAATACCCAAGACTTGGAAACAAGATGGTGAATTAAAGTAGTCTGAATTTTAGAAATATCCCATTTTATTTAGCAGATTTAGCAATTTAAGGTGTATTTCCATTCTCAGGTTTTAGCAGAAAGTGTCTCTTCCATCAGCATTGTCATTCCTGTTGCTGTAATGAGCACCAGGGTTCAAGGCAAGGTGCAGCTGCTCACCCAGGAAGCACGTGGGGAGGACACAGTGAGAAACTCTGCCAGACATTTTAGTTAGGACAGCACAGCCATTGGAAATTGGGTCAATACATTGGAGTAGTTTTTGGGATCTGGAAGATGTGGAGGACTCTGTTCTGGGAACAAAAGTGGTGCTATATCTTCTGCTGACAGCACATTGCCTTTCCCTGTGGTCTCATCAGCAGCCCCAGGTGGTGCTGGCCAAGAGGACCAGTGGCTGGGGGACACTGCATGGGCTGGCTCTTCACTGCACCTTTTCCCTTCTGCCCTTGGGTGTACCCTTTACTTGGCTTCTGCTTGGATTCTCTTCAACAAGGTTGCTTGGCTATGGGAAATTATTTGCTAAATCTCAATGGAAGTTAATATTGTCATTTTCTGCATGTCTGTCATTTAAGTGGGGTTTCTTGCTGTGACAGCCAGTTTTACAAAACTATGAGACAGAGATCATGCTTTCCACTACCTGATATTTTTCTATTCAACACAATACAAACGTTTGTATTAAGATCAGTTGGAGGAATCTTTATAAGAAACAGAATATAAAAGTGGGCTGTTTGATAAAAAATGGTGATACGTTTCCCAAAGAACAAAGAAGGTGATGCAGTTATTATTTTAATATAACTGCATAATTATAATTCCACATTGATTTTGAATTTAGTCTACAGTTCTCAAACAGCATCTAAACTGAAGAGAAGTTCAGATCCCTTGCTTTTCTATAGTCATTGACTCTAGTTAAGGGGCTGTTTAGGAACTGATGAACAATATTGAAGTTAATGGACCTGAAAAGGGGTTTGCAGTAATTTTATTGGAAATGCAGAAAAAATTAATCCTAGTTTTAAACCAGTTTCCCCCAATTTAGTAAATTGTCCAAGCTGTTAGAATAATAGCAGTGGATTTCAGAAGACAGTGATTTGAATCATCAAGCACAGAGAGAGATGTCTTGCTGTACAGGTGCCTGCAAGTGGAGTAATTTTAAAGGTGTGAAAATGCTGATGAGGGAGGAGGACGGACAGCAGCGGTTTAGAAGGTGGAAAGCCCTACACTTGAAGTCCTCTCTTAAGAGCTCAACTAGTAGCCACAGGATGACTCAAATGTTAAAAAGATCAAAGTTTCAGATTGTCAAAATTCAGTGTATTGATTCAGGGTAAAACTAGGCGGCAAGTTTTAAAAGTCACTACAGGCCAATTCAAAGTTGGCACTTTACAAGCAGCCAAGAGCAAAGAGCAGAGAGGGTGAGTGTAGCAGATAGCTGTGTGCTGATGGGAACCCTTCTGACAGGGGGTTGTGGTATTGGAGCTTCACTGATTAAAAGGCCAGGTGGTGTGGATGTAAGAATTTATGGACTAAAGAGAAGAGAAGAAATTCCTGTGTGGAGAATGTGCTTGGAGAGAGGATGGAGGCAGAGGGCTTCGAGCCACAATTAAAAACAAGACTTTTATTACTCTGGAAGGTGTGTGTAGCAAAGCTTCTCAAAACAAAGAAATGGGGTCCCTATTAAGTCAAAATGGAGTGTTATGAATGATTGGGCTTAAATTTCTGTGGCAGGAGTTTATAATTGCATGCTGAATACTAGTGTATCAATTGCTGATTGGAAGTTGGGTTAGTTTTCAAATGACGGAAGAAAGTGCAGAAAATATGTTCTTTGAATGTAGAGAAAGAGGAGAGGTTTGCGTAGGTGTTTAACAGCATAATGGTGTGTTTGCTAATAAGATTTTTGCTAATTTTAGTGGCATTACAGCAAATGCTGCAGTATCCATATAGGAGTAAGAATAATACAAAGAACCTACTAATTAACATTACCTATTAATGTTAACTGCTTTGCACTTGTTCTCATGAGTATTTTGGATAGGCACACGCACAATATATCTGGAAGTATCTGCCAACAAGAAACACCCTAAGAAGCAAAATTCACTAACAGGATATAGAGTTTTGAACTAATTTTTTTTTTTTTTTTCTCCCTTGCTTCCTTGTATAGACAGTGCTCTTTCCCCCTTCATCTTTGTAAGCTGACCACTTCTATTACTTTCTTATTTCTGCTGAGGCTGGTGAGCTGATTTGATGCATTCAGCAGTCAAAAGTGCAGTTCTCTGTGCATTTGTGTGGGCTGACTAAGCAAAGTGAAAGAGGCTGACTGTCAAAGTGAAAAGGTGATTTACGCTGGTGTCATAGTGTTGTGCAGCAATAAAACTCAGGGATTGTTGGACACACATTATATTGTACAATTATATAATTATAAACAATATAATTGGAGGCAGTTGAGCTTGAATGCAGCAGGCTGTTATTTAGTAATCATCTCTTTCAAGGCTCATTAAACGCAGATTTATATAGAAAACCAAAGCTTTGCTCTATAAAGGCTAACTGTGTAGTGACATTTATTCCCCAAAACGTAATGCATAGATCTAAAGCTGTCAACGTCTATAATGGATTTACTCAGTGATTGTGAATGAGGTTTTTCAGCAGATATGACAATCCCAAGCCATTTGCCTTTATCTGAAGCATTGTTTCTGAGACTTTATTTGTATGTCTGGGTTGAAAGTTAAAGAACACACATATAGCTGTGATCTTAGATTTTGAAATCTGACAAGCAGGGACACTACAGATGGTAAAGTGTTTAGAAATGTAATGAAGATCTAAAGGCATCCATATTTTGGTCTTACTTTAGCCCTTTAATGTTTTGTAGTTCTGAAATGATGAATGAGTTTATGGAGAAGAAAATTAAGAAGCAAAAATATTGTTTTTTGCTCCTATCCCAAGGAATATAGTTTTATTACCTGATATAAATAACTTTTTACAAAAAAATTAAGGTATAAGAATTTTATGAATAAAGAAGAAAAGCCACAGAACTAAGAACATCCTACCATGAGGAGATCTGCAACACTTATGTTGGTCCAGTCTGACTCAACCTTTTAATGGTTGGCAGGAGTTTATAACATTAAGTTGTATTTAAATATATATATGTATAAACAGAAATTTAGGTGTTTAGATATTTTTCTCAGTTATTTTTATTTTTTTTTAGTCTCTATCTGATTTTTAAACAGAGTTATTAAAGAACTGTATTAAAAAAACTAAGGCCTGCAGACCTCCTCTCTGAGTACAGCCTGGTGAGAGCACAGCTTGGCACTACCAAGTATCTGGCCCACATATGTTCAGGACACTTTTGCATTTGTTATCATTTCAGACATGAATTTTTAAATGCTTCATTTTAATGCTGTCTCTGACACACAGTGTGTTTCATTTCCGTTCCTTCATTAAGTTATCCATGGGAGCCTGACAGATGCAAGACTCCTATGAGTTTTCTCATGCCTCTGATTGCACAAATGCTCTCCCATGATACAGGTGCTGCATCACTGTTTCCAGAATGCAGTACCTGACCTCAGCAGCTTGTGGCTGACAGCCTTTTAGCAAGTTACTGCATTTTGCATCACTGGCTTTCACTTTGCTGGGTCAGAAATGTGTCTGCACAATAATTGTAGTTTACTTCAATTCACTTATGATACTGGAAAACATTAATTCAAGTGTCAGTTATTGTAGATAGATTTTTTTAAATGCATGTAAAGCATTGTGCTGTTGATGTCTTTAGCAACTGTATCTTTGTTTTAGCCTTTGGTAACTGTGATGCAGAGCTGTATTTCAGAGATGTTTTCCTTCCCCCACTTTCTGACTTCTTTGCTCATTTATCTAAATGTGTTAACTTGCAATGTTTCTCAGGATCACATCAGCAAATTAACAAGGTCCAACTTCTTGTAGCACCATTTTTAAAGTTTAGAGATAAAGCGTTCCAAAATGCCATCCATGAAATTCAATGTTTCTTGGTAAGCCTAATTTGGTTTGCTTTCTATAAAAAAAAGTGTGTATTTTTCTTAGGAGCATAGAGCAGTCTTCACTGGCTCCATTGTAAAATGGTCTCACAGCATTATGACAATGTTTTGATAGAAAGGGTTTTGCTTTTTTTCCTCCTCTCCTTTATGCAAATCTATTCAATCTAACTAGGCAATCTCTTAGGTTTGGGTAGTTGACTTGGTTTTTCGGTTGCATTTTGGTTTTGGTTTTCAGTGTTTTTTTTCAGAAGTCCATAGATTACCTTAGCTAGAAACAGTCTTAGAAAAATTTGACCTGCTCATTTTAATTCTGTATTTTCTGAATGCACAAGCAGTGTATAACTCATATCCCCAAACTTTCAATTTCTCAGTTCCATTAAACTCTTTTTAAAATAAAATACTGAGTTATGTTAATCAACACTGCTTTTTTTGATTCTATCTAAAGTCCTCTCAGATAAATTGCCAGTGGTCTCCTGGTGCTCTGGATGAAAGAAGCAATCCTTATCTAGTGCTTTACAGAATTTCATGGCTAGAAAACAGTGCAATGTGAAAATTTATCTGGGTTAATCACTACAATATAGTGTCCAATCTTTTATGATTAATGAAATATTGAATTTAGACCCCAAATCAAGAGCTCATCTTTCCACATGTGTTTTGGCTTTGAGGTACTCTTTCCTGATGTGCCACAGCTGTGAAACAGGAATTGCTGTATCACAGGGTTTTATCACTTATGGATGGCAGAAAAGAGAAGCAGCATCATGGAATTTCTCTTAAAATTCATATTAGCAACATCTCTCCAAGGTGCCTGGTTCCTTGGGAGCCACAGACATGGCAGTCTCCACCACAGGGATCCCACATTGTCTTTCTCTTGCAAGAATTTTGCTGTGTGTCCTTCCCATGAAAGTGAGCAGATTATTCTTCAGTACATGTAGTTTTATCCATCATGACTGGCTCATTGGGAAGCTCTGCACAGCAAAAGAGCAGTAAATGAGTTTTTGTCTTTAAAGGCACTGTGATACCTGAGCTGTTGTTGTTTTCTGTACTTGAAACAATAAATTAATATCTTGCCTCAGACATTAGGGAGTAATAAGTTACAGCTGAGGGTCTTTAAATTATTACTTGAGGGAGAATTAAACAATACATAACAAAATATATGCAGCAAATGTAAAACAACCTTAAGAGGAAAACAGAATTACACTCCATGCCAAATAGTTTGCTCATTGAGAAAATTACACTTTTTTAAGCTTTAACTCTTTTAAGAAATTGGATATTGGTTTGTGTGACTTGCACGTTTTTTCCAGTTGTATTTGTATCAGCTTTCATATAGTACATTTTCTACTCTAATGGATTAGTCCAAAGTTAAAATATTTCCTATTGTAAATAGCCATATTACAGACAAACAGCACACAGCACAACTAACAGGATTCCCTCACAGACCTTTTCTGTCATTATTATTGCATAACTGTGTTGTGCACTGAAAGGTGATGGTCTTTTGAAAGAAGGAAGCAAAGATAAGATTAAGTCATGAACTCCATCTTGATGTAAAAAGCAAATGTTTTCAGTTCTACATATAAGGACGTAAGTTTGAAATTGAAAGAAGAAAAATGTTGTATATTAAACCTGGTGAATTTTCAAGCTAATTTTTTTAATCTAGATAAACATATGTATCAATGATTGAATATGTTGCTAATATATTTCCGTCACACCAATTTTGATTCATAAACCTTCCTCTAAACAAAAATGCAAATAAAGGGGAAGACACCATAGATTTAAAACATAAAGAGCAATATTCTTCAAGAAATTATGGATCTTAAAGCATTAAATTTTTTATTTTTTTTTTACTTCAGATTTTAGCAAATATATTATATAGTTGAGATAGTTATGCCAGTGTTTATCTTGCCACTCATCTTTAAAATGTTTTCAGATCCTCACAGAAAGAAAAGAAAAAGAAAGAAAGCCCTTCCCATTCATGGCTCTTCTTATTCTTGGCAGAGCCTGCTCAAATGCCTGCACCACCCACTAAAGCCCGCAGGACCTGTGCACATTTGGGGAAATGCACAGAGAGACCCTTCTGAGATCAGCAGGGAACTAAAGGAGCTAGTTTCATTTCCTATTACTAATAGTTTCAAAGACAGAGGTTTGACTGCTTCTGAGGACCTAATGCAAATATTACTTCAAAGATATTCAAGGCACAGGAAATGTAGAGCAAAGTGAAGTAGAATTCACACGGGTGGGGGTGGAGAATCAGCTTTGGGTTGGTTGTTTGAAAGTGGTGGATGCATTTAATCTGAACTGCACAGCGCTGTCCAGCTGGCTTAAAACTCATCTCTTTAAATTATTGAAATGTTCCCTAGGAAAACTCTTCTAATAGAAAACAAGTGCTGCAAATCAGCGCAAAGGAATATGTAACTCTTCTCCTGCATGAAGCTGTTAAGTGTGTGACAAAGCAAGGCAGAGCAATTTGCTTGCAGGCAATAGCAGAAAGTTGATGGTCTGCATGTCTTTCCTCTTCACAGCATGCAAGTATGCTGTGATGGAGTTATTCCTGAGGAAATTTCCTGATTCATTATAAAGCCAGGCTGTTGGTTTGAACCTTGCAGCATGTAACAGTGTTAGATTGTACTTTCTTATTTGCACTTAGATATGTCAGACATGACTCACCACAAAACAAGCCATGGAAATAATCTCCTGTCTCAACTCTCCTAAAAAACTATGTTTTTAATTTTTTTTTCCCTCCCTGTTATATCTTAAAATATTGTTGTATATCTTTCAAGAAAAGGTGGACTGGAGGATATATTTTGTCATTCAGGCACTGCTATAACTCCCTATCAAATTAATGGCAATTCTGCCACTCAGTTGAGTAGAAATGGGATTGAGCCTTTGCTTACTGATGCCATCCTGATGCAGTCGAGTTTCCTGCATCCATATGACCAACAGAAAAACAGGAAGGCCAACGTTAATAGATATTTCATAAAATAAACAGTATCAGGTGTCATAAGTGGAGTCAGTGAAATAATACAAGTCAGCAGTGGTGAATGTTTGGTGCTTCTCTTGAGAGGCAGTTAATATAGCACACTTACAGTTCTGTGTACCAAAAGATGGAGATTGTGGTGTTGTATCATCTCAAGTTCACACTGATGTTATATTACTGTCATGCTAGTAGACAACTGAAGCTGCTTTCTTTTCAAGAATTTTAAATATGTTCTACATACATTTATGAGTGTTGGATGCCTCTAATTTCTCCTTTTTTGTGAATGCAAGCTGATAGGGAGTCTTGTTTGTCTTGCTTTAAAGCTCAAGAAATTTCAGCAAAATTGTTCAAGATCTCAGGTTGAGTGAATATACAAGGACTAAATACTTGACAGCTATGATTTTTAGAGAGCTGATTTTATAAAAATGCAATGGATATAATGGTACTGTTGGCAGAAAAATGCCCCCTCATCTCCCTGACAGTCCTTATTGTCTCTTTCCACATCCCTTTTCCATCCCCTTCTTTTGACTTTTCTCTGAGAGAGAAAATATTTAGAATGGAGCAAAGATGAAAAGTGGAAGGAAGGGAAGAAAACCATGTCTTGTTTTCTGGTCTTTGCAGATTTATTCAAAGAGCATCATAAGAATTTGTGTGTACCAATTTTTAACAATCAGTAACCTCTAGGGTTTTTTCTTTCTGAGATACTTGTTAGAGCCAAACGCTGGACCCCAGTGAGCACTGCATAAATATTAAAATGAGACAGAACACTGACTGGGAAATCAAAGTTATCTGCTCATATTCAAATTGTAACAAAAAGTGAAAAGAAAGTTTTGGGATCCTAAGTTGTCTGTGGTGTTAAACTGCTTTTCGTCCTTCCCCACAGAAATCCATGGTTTGTTAGCCTGTTTTAAAGAGGGCAAGACTTTTTCATGAGTGAAACTATGTTGCTTCATGTTCAACAGGTCAAGTTTTCTTTGGATTGAGGTGGAACTGTGGCTCATGGACATCTGATGTGATAGGTAAGTTGAATTTGATATATCTTATCACACTATTACCACATGACAAATTGATCTTGATTATGCTAGTGTAATTGCAATTCATTTTCCTTCTTATTTTGCATTTTCACCAGTAGCAGGGAAATGAAAATTTGCAGCTCAGTTTTTCCTAAATGACACTTCAAAAACAAGGTTTAAATTATTGTAAATTATCATTTTATGTAGAAATAATATATGTCAGGAGGTATTTAACAAAAAAATAAAGTAATTTCAATAAGACATTTCTTGAAATAAGATGCTAAGATATTCTATTGTGAAAAAGAATATTTGGGCTTATGAGAAGACAGTTCAGAAAATCTGATGGAATTGACTTATAGCCCATGTGCTCATAAATTAATAGATAATTTGGTATAGTAATGGTCAACAGCATTAAATTTCTTAATGGCACTGTTTTCTCTTTGGCTATTTAATTAATGTGCAGTGTTTAAAAAAGGATGTTACTAGTATATAAAAGTGAGATTAAAGTAAGGCTAGAGTTTTATATTGTGCTGTTTGCTAAATTTTATTATTCTTACTTAGGGCATGCATCTACAGATCTGTTTGGTCTCACAAAACAGCTGTTTGACCAAGCAGGAGTTTGGCTTACACTGAAGTTTGTGAGGCTCCTTCAGTGCAGAGAAATAGTGAACAAAATTTAAAAGGATTTGAGTTAAGGTTGCATAAGGCTCTAGAAATACTTTGTCACGGGGACATCCACCATGGAAGTGATTCCTGGAAAGGTTTTGGCAGTCAGAAGAAGTTAGGAAGATGGTGTCCTGCTCTGTTTATGCCAGTCAAATAGATGCATTGTAGAAAAGTGTATTTAATTGTAGAGAGTTGAGCTGAGAAATTTGGAACAGCAATGTAAAGTTTCAATAGAAATTTCTAGGTATTAAAAAAAAAAAAGGAAGTTATAAATAGCTATTAGTTTGCCATCTCTGAAAACCAGTTTAGGAGACTGCTTAATGATATCCTTTTTCAAGTAACTTTTTCTGAAGTAGTCTAGACAAGATATGTATATGTACATATATATATATATATACACACTCCTGATAGGATTTGGATCCTACTTACAATACATGTTGTTGTTACACTAACTTTCTTTATGGCTAGGATTTAAAAATGAAGGTAGGAAAATAAATGTCCATGCATTCTCTTCTAGTCTGAACATAATGATAAATTTCTGAAACTTCTATGTTTATACTTCATAGTTCTCTTTTTATGAAGTTGTGTGGGAGAGAGTTTCATTCCTTTCAGCCTGTTTTACTTTGATCACTTCATCCAAGATATCAAATATGTTTGGGAGTTTTATCTTGCATTTTTCATTCATATTGACACAGACCATCAAAGGCAAACTAGTAGCACCAAATGGGATGCTGGGATGATGAAGTGACAGTGAATTAAATGCCAGGGAAGGTAAAACATGTGATAATATTTTTCATACTAGAACAGTTTACCACCCAGACATATATCACATGTGGATTGAGCATGTTCTAAAATGTGGGTACATTGTTACTTACAGCTCAGAATTTTGTACTTTGCTAGATAAAATGAAGTTTGGTTTGTGTGTATGTAATACCCTGCAATTCATTATACAGGCAAGCACTTAATGGGGTCTGAGCATGAATGCTTCAAATGAGAGGTGCACTCATACTGCAGGAGTGCTTGAGAGAAATCAGTGTTACATATGTGTGTATGTAAATGTGATTGAGAACACTGGATCAAGTGGATATATTTTTCCATTGTTATGTTGCCTTTTATCATGGATTGGAAAAATCCATTCTTGCTTGTGGGAAGCGGAAAAAGGAGGAATGGTGCTGCAGAAATATGTGGATCTCTCCCTCCTCGCAGAAAAGGAAGTATTCATATCAGAAAACTCCATGAGCTCACCTTTTCAGCAGAGGTTTTCTTCCTGGTGCTTGTGTATGAGTTTTTGTTATATAGCGTAAAAGATTAAGGCATTTCATAGATAGATCTTTCCTTAAAAGAGGAAAGATCTAAGAGGATAAATGGTTTTCCTCCGCTGTGACTGGAGCAAGTGTCCAGTGTTCTGGAAAGCCTGATGCTGAGGAAATGGAAATAATATAGATTGTACTACAGGTTTAAACCAGAAACAAAGTGACAGAATAACAGTCTGTAACACACACACAATGTTGTCAAGCCATTAACACACTGAACAATTTTTCATACTAAAATAATTAATGTCCTAAAATCCACCAGGAAAACAGATGTCAGCCAGTGGATTTGATGTGTATATAGCTCATTATGTGGGGAGAAGGATAGTGAGACTTGTATTGTTGCAAGAGGAACAGCACTTTGCTGAAAAAGAGAGGCAGGCACACAGGCAGCTGTTTCAGGAAATCACATTCCAGCAAGTTGGAAGTATGAAGCAGAGAGGGAAATGAAGAATCCAAAAGTGAGAGTTCAGTGGCAGGGGTTATAGTGAAGGAGCTACAGTGAGAAGCTGATGGGGATGGGAAAGTGAACAAATACCGTTAAAAACACCCTTCATTATCCCTGGTTCAGTGCCTTGGGTTTCTCTCATTGCTAGTGCTTAATTACTTGTTGTGATGGCAACTCCCCACCTTGATTCATTCTGCTTTAATTATCGGTTGTATGGCTTGAACACAGCAAAAGGACAAAGGAGATGAAATTGGAGTCATAATGACCAGATTCAGACAGGTTCTCAAAGGAAGGCAGAAGAGAATAAAATCTGCTGAAGGTATTTAGGAAAAGTTGCTTCTCTGTTAAGGAATAATGCCAGTAACTGGTGTGTAGAGAAAATGAAGGAGCACCAACCACAAGTAGTTCAAAAGTACAGGAGAGGTAAACTGTGCAGTGAACATGCACTTTATGTGTAAGAACTCAAGAAAACTCATTTTTAAAATTAGTCAACATATTGTTTTGCATTTAAATTAATTATTATAATTATTTATTACAGTGATACCATTATGTATGGTTCAGCAGTCATACAGTGGATATTGTTCCCCCCAAGAGATGAATTTGAAGTCGAAAAAAATTGAACATAAACTTTCAGTGGAGACAGAGTTGAAAATGAAGCTATTTCTGTTCTGACAGTGTTGTTTCTAATAGAGGGTACTGCAATGTGCAGAGGCTCAGAAAGATGTCTGTAAAAGTAACAACCTGACATTATATGTGCAGTAAATACTGAAGACTGGAGGCTGGTTTATTATTTTTTTTTTTTTTTTAATGTGTGGGTTGTTTGTTTTCATTTTAGCTTCATGCTAATCTGCTTGATATCTCATTATCTTTCTCCTTTGGTTTCATGGCAGTCTATGTTAATGGCTGTTTCTTTATCCAGTCTCATAAGGTCATCATTTGAAAATGGTAACTTAGGGCAGATGTTTACATAAGTTAATATATCTTTTCAATTAATACAGGAAAACCGAAAAACTGAAGATCACTTACTTTCAACAAACTGTACTAATAATATTACTCAGTCTGTTGAGACAAAAATGCAAAACTCAAAGTCTATTAGATTGGATATCCAATCAGAGTTCATGACAATAATATAATTGTATTAAAAAAAAAAAAAAAAGAAAAGCAGACAAAACAAACAAAAAATCATGACCAGTGAGGATTTGGCCAGTTAAAGAAATGCAAAAACACTTATTCATCTCAAAAAACCTCCAGTACTAGAACTGGCACCAGTCTACCACTGCTGCAAATATTGAGGTACACAGGTCTTAAAAAGCTGTATTACAGTAAACACTGGACTATGTGCTTTAAACACATATGGGTGGATGGGGAGTGGAAATGGTTGCTGAATTACTGAGGTGGATTTAAGCGACTACATGTTGCATATAAAGCAGGTGTACGATTTCTATGACGAATGTTGGCCAGCTCTTGGATGTAAGTGAGGAATCCTTGCCCCATGAATGAGCCACACGGTGTTGGCTGGGTTGCAGTGGCAGGAAACTCACCGTCAGACCTTGGCTGAGGTCAGGAGCCTTGGTGTCAGCTGTCAGCCCATTTACTGAGCAGAACTGAAAACAGTAATATCTCACCAGTAGGTGGATTGCTCTTGTGCTGTAGCACTGGAAAAGGGGAAGAATGGAGAGCAGGAAGAAATAAAAATATATATATAAAGTGATTATTGCATAATTTGGTTTGTGCATTAAACTTTTGTGTCTTTTCTTAGCAGTATCTCGTCCTGTGAAGCAACATTCTAAGCTAGCTGATCATCATCCAGGAGGCAGTCCTTGCTATTCTTCCTACTTTGTGGCATCAAACAAGGATTTTGGATCAAGGCCAGGGTTAGATCTAAGTAAACAAATGGAGTTGCTGTGTTTTCGATGAGGAGGGCATCTACAGTACTTTTGTCTCTCATCATGTTGGCTAGGAGGACATATTTGACTGTGGCTTTTCTCTGATATATTCTTCTACTTGTCCCTGCACTCAGATCTACACGTGTGGCAATATTCATACTATACTGAATTAGCAAGAGATCCTCTATGAAACTCTGGTGTCTGCTATACCAGTAATTTTAAAGGGGAGAAATAATATCAAATCTTGTAGATTATTTAATTTCTTACTAAATTCACCACAGTATGAGAGAAATCTTCCTGAATAGTGGATATAGTGCACTTCACCTCTCCTCAGTCCCCACTCTGCTGCCCTGCTACTGTGGTTATTCTGAAGATCTTTTGAGTTTGGCTGTTTGATCATGCCATGGCTCAGCAAACCAGAAGGGTTTCATTCTTGAGACCTTAATGAGACTTAAACATGTGCTGAAATGGCTTTTACTGAACAATCACATAAGTGTGAGCAAAGGTTGTAATGGGCCTTAACTGTTATCATAAAACTTAACTTTGCGTTAAATATTCTGGTTTTGAAAATTTAATATGTTTTAAAAGCTCTAGCATTCACTCACAAATATATGTCCCATGTATACATCATTAGGAAATGTCCTTTTACAAGTTGCTACCACCACTTGATCATTAGCCTTCTTATGTTCTTTCATTAGTTCATGGTAGGAAAATAGCATTAGTGTGCTATGACATTGTGGTACAACTTGAGAAATCAGAATATGCAAATAGATATACGACGTGTTTTCTGTAGCAGAATCAAAATTTGCTTTCTGCAGCTGGAGGAGAAGAGAGCAACTGTGGGAGCATATGTGCTTGAAAATGTGTAATTTCACAGTGTGGCAGATTTGGCATGGAACAGGAGGGTCTTTCCCAGAGTGGTTGTTCTTGTGAATAAGGCTTTCCTTGACCTGCTGCTTCCCTTGAATGGCAACTCACTTTTGCAAACCTCAGAGTAAAGGGCTGGGGGAACTGGAAGCTCAGGTCCTTCTGAGCTTGTGGCATTTATATTGTGAGACAGTTGAGATGGAGTTCATTTTGCTAAGCTGCTCACCCATAATGGATCTGTCACAGCGACTTGACAACATATTTGTATCCATTTTGGACAGCATTTGCTGTTCATCGCTCTCCCTGTGAAAGTTTCCAGCAGACCACTCAGATTTACTGTTAGTAACCCTTCCTCACCCCCTCAGAATACAGTTACCCTTTCCATAAATTGAGAACGCCTGATAATCCTTCCCCTAGGTTTAATAGGCAGTCATCTGATCCAGCCATGCTTTACCTTTGAGTTGGTATCAAGTAACTGAGAGCACCCCTTAATTTGATCCTATTTTTCTCTTGTTCAGCTGGCATAAAGATGGCCCAGACAAATAATGGAAAAAATGGTAATTTATGTCAGAAACTCTATTGGGTTTTTTTTCTCTAGAATTAAAAATTTGTTTGAGTTTCTGGTTTGTTGGTAATTTTCAAAGAGGTTTGTTCTGGTTTGTTTCTGATGTAAATATGTGGCAGGGCTGATGGAAAGGAAAATGATGGTATCTCATATACTGCAAATCTGACTTTCCTGCCAACTGTGTCTGGGAAACGAAGTTATCTTTCAGAGATGGAGCTGTTAACAAATGGAGAAATAAATTATTGCTTTTCTGTATCCAGCCACTAACGCTGAAATTATGTAAGTGTATTTAACTCCAAGTTCTAATTCAAAATTGGGTGTCTTATTCTACTAAAGATTTAATTTAATCTAAAATATAATTTCAGTCTTTGTGGCACAAGAGGATGTTTTGCCCTCTCTCTTTCTCTTCTCCTAACAAGAGAATTTTTTCCAGTTCAAATCTCTGAATAAACCTGCAGGAAGGCATCCATTTCTAAATATAGTAAGCTGAGCTATAGGCCTTACCAAGGCCTGGGGAGACAAGTGAAAATGAAACCACTGATTCTTCTCTCCTAATTCATCCCCTGAGTCTCTGCTTTCCAGATTTCTTTTTCTTCCTTCCTCTCCTTCTTCTCTGTTTCTCCCCTTCAGCACTGCTTTTTCCTTAACAATAGTTATATAATGCCGTTTCTCCGTCGGGATGTATCCTATATGGTATAGCTTATATATGTATTAGTAGATCTGTTCAAATCCTTTCAGTTCACTTTAGAGACATTTTCCAAGCTTGAGTTCAAACAAGCAGTGGTTTTCCCAGAGAGGGCCAGCTCTCACAGCAGTGCCCTGGTTCCAGGTCAGTGCATGGAGTTTAGGTTTAATAGCATTTCCTAGTATTTTCCTTCTTCGACCTACACAGCCCTATCTCTAATAAGACAGCATCTAAACTGCTCTTTCTGTGTTTCCTGAGGCAGATAGAAATAATAATACTGGTCAAAGGGTAATGCTTGAAGTCACATTTCTTTTAAAAACAGACACAAGTTCAATGAATTCTGCCACCAAAGTGTGGTAGTTGAAAGTTAACTATCAAGAGAGAGTGAGGCTCACTTCATTCTCAAGAAGGTCCATTTAGCAAAGCTGATCTTTTTCACTGGTGTAGCTTATTGCAATAACTAAATAAATTCTGTATCTGGTGCTTCTTTGTGGCATGTTTTTTGTTGGTTTTTTTGCAGCACTCTCTCCTAGAACTGTCTGTGGCTTTCTGATACTCGTTGTAGGCCTTCCATTACCTCTCCTTGAAAATGCATGTGGGAGACAGCCAGAGCACTTGACAAATCCACTGCTCTTCAGAGATCTTTCCAGCACTTCCTGTGTGCGTGTTAATTGTAAAAGCTGAAATGAAATACCTTGGGCTGCACTGACCTCATCATCTGTTTTTTTAAATAGCATCTCCATCCCATAAATCCTCTTAGAGATAAATTAAAAATGCCTGTAGAAGAGATATAGCCTGAATGTAATAATTAAGCAGGTGCTAAGAAGCAGCCTATTATTCATATATCTGGGTTTCGTATGATAAAAAATTTTCTAAAAAGTTATTACAGCTTGAAGAGAGACTTGACTGATCACCATCTCCAGCTGCCAAAGCACTGAATTGAGTAGTTGGAGAAATATTTTCTGAAAGGGACCAACCATCATTAGAGCAGAAGTTTCCTTCTAATCAAATCAGTTTTAGGAGTACCTTCTTCTTTGATAGGCAGTACCACTTACATTTTTTGTATGGATGCTGAATGAATTCTGAAGGGGCAAAAACCTTCTTTGGGTAAAATGTGTATGTGAAAACAGCATTGTTTCTATAACAGTGCCATTTAAAATCCAATTTTAGTTATGTCTAGAGGACATAACTAGGTATTTAACCACAAGTCTGTGGTGAAGCAGTGGTGTATCAGAGACTGCTGTTCCCAGATCATTCAAACTGAAGATTATCAGTCAAGCCCAACCAGATGAACAAGCGTGCAAAAATTCCCATACTATTTTTAAAATGGAAAGTGGAGGCAAAACCAGGACATTTATGTAGTGTGGCAGTAAATTCAGATATTTAGCAAGCAACTTCTGTAGTAAGTCTACTATTTTCTACATAGGGAAAGTAGCCAACTGGGATTTTTATTTTGTTTGGGTTTTTATTTTTTTTTTCACTTTCTAAACTGCTTCTCATGAAATTATGATCACTTGCAATTTGGGAGCAGAAATACCACACAGGGAATAAAAAGCCTCAGCTGCTTTTTCGAAATGAAATAGCTGTGTGTAAAAGGACTCTGCTTAGACAGCTTCCAGAGGGCTGCAGAGCACACTGGCTCTGAGTGCACTGTGCTGGAGAGAGAAGAGGCTGGAGCCTGGATAATATGGGGTTTTCTGAAAAGTCGGTGGCTGAAGAGATTTCAAATGCTTAATTATTCTTCAGAATAAAACCTTTATGCATAGGACTGATAAATATTACTATAAACCCATGTGTGAAGTCATGACAACATCATTGGAGAAGGGTCTGTCTGATGGCTGCGATTGCACTATCGCCCGTCAGCCACGTGTCCCAGCTGCTGGATTAGAAGCAATTTGGGGCAGATAAAACGTGTGCCATTCTGTTTTGTACTGTGGCTGGCACAATGAGGCCCCACTGCTACCTGGCTCTGCTGGGCACTGTCAGTCTGGGAGCATTATAACAGCTTGGAAATTTGTAAAATGCACAGAGACAAGATGTTCAGATAAAAAGGGTACTGGAGCAGTGTGAAATTGAAAAAGCTTTTGAGAGATTTCCTGGTTAAACATTTGCTGCTCTTGTGTGATGTTTCATCCTCCCAAAAATGTACTTTCTCATGAAAATAAAAAAGTACGCATTTCTTTCTTTCTGTTGAGAATAAACATGCATGCAATGTCATAGTCAGGCTGCATTCAAGGTGGATATTTTTCCCCCTTCCAATTTTCCCATTGTTGAAGAAATAATTTTATTTCAGTATTAAGCAATGTGTTAAAATAAAATAAAAAAAAAAAACCTAGAGCATTTTTTCAGTTACAAAATATATTCTTTCAGATTTTTCTTTTCTGAATCTAGTTGTGGCATTCTCCATTTTATGAGTGGAGTCTCAAACACTCTAGAAGACTTTTTTTGTTTCCTTTTATATGAAAATAAGAGGTGGAAATTCCAAGGTGGAAAATTGTTTAAATTACTCCAGTATCTCTTTTGAATCTTGAAATATTTAAGATTGTCATCAGTATGTTGATGAGCTTCTTCCTTTTGAAAATGTTTCCTTTACTTATAAAACAAGAACTCACTATTTTTTTTATTGTTGGGATTAGCTTTTGTAAAAATCTTTAAAAAATTAAAGAATGAGAACAGGAGTTTACGGTTTATCACTCTCTTAATTTTTTTCCACTGATATCATAGTGCAAATCTGCAAGTCAGCAATTAGAAATATTTTCAGTATTTCCCTCATAAAATGTCCACATGTTGACAGCTGTCTTTCCCATACGTACCTCTCCAGTTGCATGGGCATTTGCATGCGAGCCAATTCCTTTAACTCCCCCATAGTGTGACCCCTTGACTTGGATGGGACCACAGCAGCAGTCTTGAAGAACCTTCTTTTTTCAGTGACTGGCAATGCAGCAGTGTGGGGGTTTGGAGGAGGCTGAGTGCACTGATAAATTTGATTTGCAGGAGAAAAATTTGGAGTAAAGCTTGATAAAATTGAGTGGTTGACAGCAGTTATTTGATTTCCTTAATTAAGTACCTGACACCTTTTGGCAAGGATGATGCTGGAAGCACAAGTCAGGCCTAATTGCTTGTAGCACTCACCTAAAGCTAATATAATGGGGGAAGAAGAACATAATCCGTCCCTCCCTCCCTTCTTTTCTTCCTCCCTCCCTCTTAATGAAATGAATTAAATTAATCCAGATTTCTCACTTCTAGGATTGAAAGCCATCAGCACTAACATGTGTGCCTTTGTTCTGACTTGGGTACCTGCAGGGAATCACTTGCAAAAACCCCATATCTGGGAATGATCAGTGTAGGGGAAAGAGCAGCTACCTATCTGAAGAAAGGTTGTATTGTATTTTAACTGTAGTTAAATGTATACTTGTCTTTACCAGGAGCATTTCTCATAGATGGAGTTGTCCCCCACATGAACTTCAAAGGCTGGAGATACTGCAGTGTGTGGCATGTTTTTTTCTTTGAAAGTTTTGAAATATCTGTTGAGCTGTTCTAGGAAAGAAAAAAAAAAAAAAGCAACATTTAAGTATATCAATTATTTCAATACATTTAAACATTTTCAAAGCCTGCATTTCACAGTCAGGGTTGTTTTATTTGTTCCAAAATTGTTAGCAAAACTGAATGTGAACATTTTTGTTTGAAGTGATGGAGAGGTTGAATACGCTCCTTTCTTTGCCTTCCAAAAGACTACATTGCTTTTAATTAGCTGTAGTCTTTTTGCTAAGTAGAATGAAATTTCCCAGCTGTGTAGGAGATGTGGGCCAGCAGAAGGTGTTGGAAGCTGGAAACACTGAGACTGTTTCCAATAAAAGCGTTCATGAGCCAATCTCATGTTGTGAGTAAAATAGCAGTGAAGTGCTTAGCTCTGTTTGCAGATCAGGACTGCAGCCACATCCTTCTCTGGCCAAAATGTGCTGTTTCTGGCTTTTAAGCTTAACTGTAATAAAACATTATTATTGAGAATTTTCATATTTCCCAGTATAATTACACACTGTGATCTGAGCAGCAGTGCCATTCCTGTATTTACCAGGAATACCAGCTAGTGTTTTAGCTCGATCCTTCCCTGATGCTTGCTTGGCGGGTTAATTTGGGTCTTTCTCTAGAATTATTCATGGAAGATCAAATGGCAAAATCAGTGAGGTCCCTTCTGCAAGCTGATGGTCTTTTACTGTGTGCATCAATTACGTTTTCTTCTCTGTTGCGTAGTCGTGCTAGAGCTGCATCCAGACTGAGATCACTCTGTTTCCTCACGCTTACCGCTGATTTTACTGTGTGTTGTAACTCATGTGGAAGAGGACTGCATGTTTAACTTCTCAGTTGTCTTTTGGCATCCAGGACTTAATTTGGAAACATAAGCTGGAAGAATGTGTGGAGAGTGATACAGCTTCTAAATTTAACTTCTGAATTATGATTAGATTTTGTCTCCTTTTTGTGTTGAGCATAGTTGTTTCACCTCCTCAAAACAGCCACATGCAGTTATTTGCCACTTGTGCACAGAGATGTCTCCTTAGTACTAAAATCAACGGCCACATTCTCTCAGGTGTGCAATCCCATCATGGCAGAAACAAGATAGATGCTACATTTCACAGTATCTTGTAGGAAAAGAGCAGCATAGAGACAATTCTTCAATATCATTCTTTACACATAAAGCACATAGATTGAATGCTCAGGTTTGTTTTTTTTTAATATGTATGTATATATGATCATACAGTAAAAGAAATACACTGTTCTCCTAATTTAATAGCTCCATGAGCATTACAAAGATTATCTTAATTTACCTTCTGCACATCCACTTATGCAGGATTAAGTACTCTTTGACTTTAAACGAATCACTGGAAAATATTTTTTCTCAGTTTTTCCTGGTTTTGTTAGTTAAAAAAGCACCGTAATCCTAAAAAAAAAAGGATTTTCTTACTCCACAGGTTGAGTGGCAGAAATCAGGTGCTGGCATGTAAAAGACAAGCCATTGTCAAATATATGTGTTATTAGAATGTTTAGTTCTCTAGTTCTTTTTTATCTCCAAGCTTTAATTCTTTTTTTGCTACATTCACTAAAGTATTAAAATGAGTACTTTAAATGTGCATTGCGCAGAACTGGCCAGCTTGGCTAATTGGACCAAATGATTAAGGCAGTGAGAGCTAACTCTTGTGGCAAAAAGCTCTAGAAAAACTTAATGTTATAGAGTGAGCTTTCAGAAAAATAGCAGATGAAATTTCAGATTCAAATAATAAAAAGAAAATCATTTTTGGAACCAACCTAGAGTACACATGTTGCATTAATGGTGCTGAAATTAGCTTTTAACTTTTAGATAGTAGGTCTTGGAGCAATGCTGTATATCGCTCCTTGAAAACTTATCTTCAAATTTCTTCAAACAGTCAAAATTGAGCACCAGTGAGAAAGAATAATGAACAGAAAATGTCACATGGTGCTGCATATCGGCATGCAAAATCCATGGTGTGTTGAAGTTTGCATGCTGGTCTGGATTTCTTTCCCAAAAGAGAAAGATGAAAATTACAAAAGGAAAAAAGACCAGCAATCAAGACTACAACACAACTTCCATTTATGAGCAGATGAAATTCACTGACAGATTCCACATTATGAGAATCATATCTGAACACTCTCCCAGAGTTTTGTATAACCTTGAACAGCGTGGAAAAGAGCGCAGACTGTTTATTCTGTTTCTTATGGTGCAAGGAATCAGAGTATGAAAGACAATTTTTCAACCTAAAAGAATTTTTAAAAAATTTAAAACTGTTGGACATTCTTTTTTACAAGCAGCCTGTGAAATCATTTAATGAATTTGTGGCAAAAGCCCCCTGAAGCACTATAAGAGCAAAGGTATAGGCACAGACTTTGACTTGGGAAGTCCCTTGGCTGTTGAGGAAATATTGCTTCCATTCCCTCGCTTATTTACTCTTTCCTTAGGCTTCAGTTGCTTATAGTGTAGACAGAGGCAGAATACTGAAAAATAGACATTGCATCTGACTGACTGTTTTCCCACCAATATCATGCACCATGCACGTATAAGTCTTTCAAAATAAAAATATATTTTAAGGGCTGTTTGCAGTGCTTATGTGCTTGATTTAATAGGTGAAGGGAACTGGTTTCGTTTAAAGTATACTATCTATATGTTCCCTGAAAAATTATTAAAATCAGAAGTACACTGAAAGTGCATGTCCAGACAGAAGTTATATGTTATTGTCTAGAGAATATCTGTTATTAGTCTGCCAGTCTAGGTGCTGATTTTATCTATTATCAGCTTCACTATCCTAGGTTTACCTTTCAAGCACACGGGGACCAACAGTTCTGATGAACAGGGTCAAATTGCATGGGATACAGTAGGAGCTCATTCAGGTTGCACAAGACAGCGATTGCTATCCTTTCTGAGAGAAACAATAACGTTTTACAAGACTGATTTTTAATTGCATCCCTCACTTGGGTGCAGAACAATCTCTGGAGGATGCCTTTTCCCTTCTTAAAATGGAAAAAAAAAAAAAAAAGTGCAAAATGATCATGTTCAAGGTAGAAGCAGTGTATGTTTGGAACTTGCTTGCTGGCTTATCTTCTTTATTTACTTTTAACTGAAGAAATACTGTCTGAGACAACCTTGTCAGAAAACAGTGGGGTTTAAATGGATCTTTCAGTATTAGAGAATAGGGTTTTTTTAAAAAATTCTAGTTCTACAAAGCAAATAATCATGATAATGGTTTTATAGCTTCAAAGTGAGGTAACTGAAGCTTTATTCTGTTTTGGGAGCTCTTGGATAAAGAAATTGCATCTACCATATACTTAGATTTTATTTCATTAGTGGTATAACTACAGTAAAGTTGGTATTAACAAAAAACAGAATGTGTGTGACAGGGCTTGAAAGTAAAAGAATTTCCAATTCACTGAGATTGTGTTTCATTACATACCTTTCATGGAGATCCATGAGCTACTATTAAAGCCTAAATGGAAAAAGCATGTTTATTGTCAATGCGTTTGAACTCACAAGGCTTCTGCTGTGGAATTCTTAAAGGTTTTTAATCTCAAAATGTTTGGAAAAATTGAATTTGGGCACCTTCTGTCTTCACCTGTTTCTTGCCAATAAGTGACAATGTTATGTCAGACAGAAGTAGAAAAGGGGTTCTCTGCTCTTGTGTGCATCCACACCCATCTTGGACTGGGTGGGGTACAGTGCCAGCAAGTCACATATGGCATCACTGATTCTTTGTTTTTAAATAATTCACTGCTAATCAGGGATGTTTCCAGTGCATGACCTGACTTGAAACGAGAGCAGTAAATACATTACAATTTTGTGTGATGTGGGTCCCCTACACTGGGGTATAGGTGAGGATTTACATCTCTTAGTGAAAGATGATGCTGCAGATGAGAGGCAGTAGATCATGGAGCTCTGCTGTGGGTGCTGATGTCTAGTGAAGCTGCTGAAGACTTGCCCCAGCTACTCTTGGTGACTGGGATTTGCTTCCTTGTGTTCCTATCAGGTACATACACTATTCAGAAATTAACTTTCTTCCCTTTACTGATCATTTTCAGGGTGCAAGATGGTGGGTTGATTACATCTTTTATTTCATCCAATCAGATTTGGTCTACTTAGAGTTATGTTCTGCATAGTGTGGCAGAAGGAAAATTTTTTCTCTAGCTAGGTATATATGACTTGTTATTCTGTGGGTGATTATTTACTTGGGAAGTTGTTGGATGGTATTTGAGTTGAAAGTTGGAGATGGCTCCAGCAGTTTTGTTCCATTGCACTGGTAAAAACCCTAAATATTATTTGGCTTGGAGAGGAAAAGGAAAGAAACACAGAATTTATGGTAGTGATTATTTTTCTCTGAGAATTCAGCTTATGGCTAGAAGATTATTTAGTGGCTTATGCCAAGTGAAATAACTGCAGTGGAAGACAGAAAAGCAAGTAGAATATTGATCAAACCAAAGCACCCTGGAAGGTACTTTTTCATAAAAATTTCTTGTGTGAGAAAAATGTTTGGATATTTCCCCCCGGAAGGTGTCAAGGGACAGAGAGAAAGGTTGTTTGTTAAAGTTTTTTTCTTTCCTTTGGAAAACATTTTTGATAGGAAGCTGAAACATATTTTGAAGGAAAAACCTCCCAGCCAAATTTGATGTGTGAGGACAGTAGTTCAAAACTGTGCCTCTCTCTGTCCAGACATTTGAGGCTTTCAATTTAGAATCATATAACAGTTTGGGTTGAACAAACCTTTAGAGGTCATCAAGTCTAACCCCTCTGCAATGACCAATATCATCTTCATCTAAATCAGAAGGTGCTCAGAGCACCTTCCAGTCTGATCTTGATGTTTTCCAGGAAAACCACCTGTCTCTGTGACACCTGTTTCAGAGCCTCCCCACCCTCCTTGTAAAAAACTTCTTCCCTATAACTAATTAAATTAATCTAATTTGGTATGTTTAAGTCTGAAAGCTAAAGGCAGAAGTTCTGAAGGGTAACATAAGAATTGTCTTTATTAAACTTTAGTACCAAAAATGTAAATGCTTGCAACCTTTTGAAAAATTCCAACTTCTAACTGTGATGGGGATCAAATGCTTCCTAAACAGTTTTGCCAATGCTCACGAATTTTTTTGGTGTCATTTTTCAGATACAGTCATATTTGTATGTCTGATAATGCTACAGTTTATGTCGTGATATGAATTACTCATTCCATAAATTTATGCAAGATAGAAAAATCATGGAACCTTGATTATATTAGTCCAAGATGGTTCCCTTTAGTTATGTTTATAGGGACTCCTATACAGTTATAAACCTCCTTGCAGGTAGAAAACTCCCTGTTTCTGTCTGTGGTGTTGTCTGAAGAGATGAAAGCACAGCATTCTCCAGGCACTAGATTATACCACAATGCACGTTATTGATATTAAATAAGAGATAAATGTTTAGCTAATATTTTTGCTATTCTGCCCTTTCTTATGTTAAATGGATAAGGACAGATCTCCCTGCTGAGGCAGGCTCCTTGGAAAGTCAGAATGGTGTGGCCCAAGTAAGGAAGGAAGGAAGAGCATCAGAACTCTGTTCCGGTTCTGCAGAATACTAACAGAGAAAATATAATAGCAAGCCATTACAGGAAGACTTTGAGGCTGATGTTTAGAAAATCAAAGTAGGCTGGAAGTCACACAGATGCAACATGACAGTCTTAGATTTTAAAAGCAGGGCTGTCTGAGAGCCTGTTGAGTGTACCAGGCTTAGGATGGAAACAACAAAAACAAACAAATAGGCAGTTGTTATGATTCTAATAAGGGCTACATTTGAGATTTCACCTGTTGTTTTAAGAAGTATATGGAAATATAATTTATTTCATACACTTCTTCTCTACCTATCAGGTTTTGTGTCTGAATTTTATACTCCATTAGTAACCTAAGTGCTGTAAGAGACTATTAAAAATCCTAGAAGTTTTTAATAATCACTAGATAGTATGATCTGTACTTACTGTAAATAGTCAATTGCAATTAAAATCAAAGGCATCTTTTAAAAACATGAGGCATTAGCAATAATGTAAGTTCTGAAACCTTTTATTTTTTCCTCTGTGTTAAATTCTTATGTATAAAGATATACAATATGATTCAATGAAATTCCTCTGATGTTTGGAACTAGAGATGGAATATTTTTTAGATTTAATCCCAGTTTTTCACTGTGTTATGTAACATCCAGAAAACAATTTCTACAAGCTTAGAAATTGTTGCAGTAATCTATAATTTGGTTTCCTTCTGATTGCTCTTATTGGAATATCTGTACATTTTCAGGAAGGATTTAGTATGATGGAAGCAATCCTACCGCCAAACTTAATTAATTGGTCTTTTTGGTGGCTAATTAGACTTGCTGAATTTTCAGTGAAGTGTATTGTTTCATTCTAGGTCTCCATGCCTATCTTACCCAGCTGATATCTGTAAACTGAAAGAGGATGTTGCTACAGTGCATGGTTCCTAAAAATTCAAATTAAATAATCACCTCAATTATAGATTAAAAACTGAGGTTCAACAATTATCCAAAGGGCTTCACTGAAAACCCATAGTCATGTAACTACTCCTTTCTCTTTCTGTCTGAATTTATGGCTCTCTCACACAGACATAATTTAGTTTTCGTTTAAATGGTGCCCTAAGTTGTTTCCATTATCTCAGCCAGGGGCAGCCTGTGTCTGTTCCTGGAATATGATTTCATTATTCTTGAACTGTGTTACCTATGTACCCACTGTACACTATCTTTTCTACACTGAACATTTTCCAGGAAAAGCTCTTTCAGTTCCTGATAGTGCTTAGACATTTGAGTCAGCTGAATGTGGAGGGAGGAGGACTGTGCCTGATGTATTCATTACTGTTATGGTAATTATCTTTAAAGAAAATTCTTATTTATTCACTGATTTTACCAAGTTTTTGGGGTGTCCAATCTAATATTATGATGTATTGTGTAGATTAAGATGGGTATTGGGTGAAAGAAGGAACAGCTGAAAGCTTTTCAGACTCCTGAGTCACTGTCACTACAAGAATACCTATTTACTGGGATGACATTTCTGGGCCAGAGGTTCAGGTTTTCAGAGACTTGATCAAAAACACATGGAAATTCCTTCCTCACAAAGGCATTTCATTTTTCTTGTCAAATACCCTTGTGTCTTATATTATTTCCCCTTTTGTGATTCAAGCTCATTTTGATTTGCTGCTGTTATCTGGAAAATCATATTTCTATAAAATAATGGGAATCCTTTCTCCATGCTTATCCAAAAATGCATCTGTTTGAAGGCTATGCCAGAAGTCTGGACAGAAGACTTTGGAGTAAGGGGCTAATCTGTGTGGCAGAAGTAAGAGTAAACAACGTATTAACATCACAGATTATTCACATTATAACCACCTGAAATCAGGGAGTTTTTTAATTCTAGTAAAACTTCTGAATTGTGGTTTTCCCTTGTATTTTGTTTCATAGTGTTTTGAGAATTTGAAGGTACAGGTGAAGTGCTAGATATGTGCTACTGACAATGTGCCTAATGGAAAAGGTGTGTACTTCCTTCTGGGTGCTCTCAAAAGAAAATTTTTCCTTGGATTTCAGTGGAGGTACAATGCTAGCAGCGTCTTTAGACTGAAAAAAATCAACTTATCGATCCACAGTGCAAACATAGAATCCTGTAGTTTGGGTTGGAAGGGATCTTTAAATGCCATGCAGTCCAACCCTGCTTCTATGGACATAGACATATTTAACTAGATCAGGTTGCTCAGACCCCCCAACCAACACGTCCTTGAAGATTTCCAGGGATGGGGCATCCACAGCCTCTCCAGGCAACCTATTCCAGTGTCTCACTACACTTATAATAAAGAATTTCTCCATAAAATCTAATCTAAACCTACCCTCCTTCAGGATCATTCCCCTTTGTCCTATCACTTCATGCCTTTGTGAAAAATCCATCTCCAGCTCGCTTGTAGGCCTCCATTAGGTACTGGAAGGTTCTATAAGGTCTCCCAAGAGCCTGAGTGAACAAACTCTTTCCTCTATGAGGCTTTCCTCATAGAAGAGGTATTCCACTCCCTCAGCCTTCTTCATGGCCCTGCTCTGGACTCGCACCGACAGGTCCATGTCAGCTTATGCAGATCAGCTCAGCTGGGTAGAGCACGGTGCTAATAACACCAAGGTTTGGTCCCCATATGGGCCATTCATGTAAGAGCCCGCCTCAGTGATCCTTGTGGGTCCCTTACAAGTCAGAATATTCTGTGATTCTATGTCCCTCCTATGCTGAGGTCCCCAGAGCTGGAGGAAATTCTCCAGGTGGGAGCTCATGAGTATGGAGTGGAGGGGTCTCCAAGGGATTGCTATAACTTTGGTCCTACTGATCAAAGGTGAAGTGCTGAGGTTGGAGCAGATTCTGAGGCTGAGACCAAGCTCAGGAGAATGCAAATTAAGAAAAGGCTGGAGGGCTAATTTGATGTTCTATCTGCAGCTGTTGCCTGGAGTCTCTGTTGGCACATGCACTAGGAACAAGAGTAAGAAAGGAGGGGGTTAGTGCCATCTATCAAAAGGACAGTACAGTTAATTGGAAATTAATTTACAGGCAGTGCTAGCAGTCCATCAGTGCTGCCATCTGCATAAGTGACAGGCCAGATCATTCAAGGCAGAGAGAATTACTTATCGTGGGGCCAGGAAGCAGAGTGCAAATACGAGTCCTCTCTCTTTCCTAAGAGGGAAATCCTACAGAAGATATTGAGTTTTTCCAAGTGTCCCTGGAATTTCAGATCTGATCATATCCATACCTGGTTGCTCCTGCTTCCTCTTCCACTTCAGAGAAGGCTGGCCAAAGAAGCATATGGCATCAGTAGGAGTCAAGAGGCAGGGGCATAGCCTGGCACTGTAGAGTAGCTGCTTCTGCTGGGTTTTTCCAAACACAAACTGCCCAGGGGAAGGGGGCTTTGCCAATGGAGCCAGAAAAATTTAAGAGCTGGTGGAGTTCACAGTGCTAACATAGAAACTAGTGTTTTATTGTGTGACTGTGTGATTTCCAAAACCCTTTAAGCTTAAGATGTAAAACCTCTTAAGCTACCCAGCATGATGTTTGTAAAGATTTATTAGCTTCTCAAAGTTTCCACACTTTCCCTTCCATGAATCAAGGATTTTGAGAGAGCAAAATGAGTGCAACTCAAGGGTGGACAGACAAACCTATTTGCCTTACCACCAAAGAAACAGAAGTGATGGTTGTGCCTGAAATAACTGAATCTGGAATTCTGTCATCTTTGAAAGTTAAGTTTGTAGCTCCCCTTTATGTTTATGTCGTCTTTCATGAAAATGTGGATAGTCTTGTATTTGGTGTCTAGTCTCAAGCTGCTTGACATGTATACAGGTCATTTCTTACTGGTTAACTCTGGGGTGTTAACCAGTAAGAAATGACCCATTTATGGGAAGGCAAGTAGAGCCCTGGTACCTTCTCACATGTTTTATTTACTTCACTGGTTGATTTGAACCATGATGTAACACCAAAGACCCAGTTTCAGTAGGCTGCTCAGGTATATCCTCATGACCTACTGACCCGGAAGGCAGTATCAAATCAATACTAAGCATGCATGCATGTACTTTGCTAAATGAGACAAATTGATTAAAAGCTGCGTGGGGTGACCAGATGTATTTAAGCTGAATTCCATCTACTTCACTGTCAAATTACATGGGTTTTTGTTGTACACTGAAAATTATTGCTCTTTCTTTACCAAGGCTACTATTTATTGCACTGATTGTTGTATATTATTATTAATTTTATTACTATTATTATTTACTTAGCTAACTAGCTAGTTACTAGGAAGTAGAAAGGGTTATGTGGGATTTTGGCAAAGAAAAATAATTACTCTAAATGCAGGAAAATATTCTCTTTCCCTGATACATTTGGAATGTAATTTTGTCTGGCAATTAGAGCCTATGAGAGACTTTCTGGCTGGGTATATCAGGTTATAGCCATGATCAAAGAGAGTCCACTTTAATTAATCTGATTATTGTACTTTTTGTGGTACTTGAAAATTGTTTAGATTCCCTGACATTTATTAAGAATAAACTTCTCTTTTACCTAGGGATGATTGCATGATGGAGAATTATTAATGGTTAGTCATAAGAAACTAATCAAGTTAGAGGCAACATGAAGTGAGGGAATGAGCATAGAAGCAGCAGCTAAGTTCTTATGTTAATTTGATACATGGTCTTGGAAAAAAATCACTTACTGCTCATCATGGGCTCTTGATTTTCCTTCAGCTAAAGAAAGAATATTAATATTCATCTCCCTACTTTACCAGTTTGAGGAGAATTAGCTAATGCACATGTTTATAGATAAAGTGTTAGTGCTCCAAAAATGTGAATTTTGTTTTATCAAACATTTACATAGGTATAGATAGGTGTGTGTGCATCCCAATCATTAATAATGAAATTAGAGACGTGATTATGCTACTTCTATCTGTAGTTGCCAATCCATCAAATAGGAAGGAACATTATCTATTATCTACTTAAGTGACTTCTATCACCAAAAGGAGAACTAAGGATAACTTCAAGGAGAATCAATTGGTTTTTTAGGCCTTAGGTATACATATAATTCAAAATTTTACTTGCTCTTAACTGCTCAATGATTTATTTAGAGTGAAAAAATAGTCATGTCTATTGAAATACTGATGTTTTGGTTTTGGGTTTTTTTAGGTAGTTTGCTTAAGATGACAGAGTCCATAAGGAGTCTAGGAACAGAATTTGTTTCTTCTGGAGTTCTCATTTATTCCATGTAATTGGTTCTGTGAGTGTTAAATAACTTCAGTTCACCTGCAGTGGAAGCTTATTTAAATTAAAGGCTCAGATTCTGAGAAAAACTTTTATAAAAAATTTTATTTGTGTAAAATCTCCTGTGTTTTCATCCAGTGAAGCAATGTGATCTTTTGAACACAGGAATTCTTTCCTCCAGGATATGAAATGCTCTTTGAAGAAAACACTGAGCCTTGAAACAAGGCTTCAGTCATGTTGTGTGCTCCCTATTAAGTAATTGCAATTTTGTGATAACAAATATTAAAAATCTTGAAGGCATACAATTATTTAAAATAGAAGGGACCTCTGAATGCCATCTGGTCCAAGCCACTGTCCCCCTCAGCACCTGCACTATATAAGGCTAACTTCAAAGCTGGAAATCATTTCAGACTTACACCGTCTTACTTGGGCCATCTACAAAATATCTATTATTTCTGTCTTTTTCAAAGTTTATTGTGGTGGATTTCTTATCCAACATCATCTGGACGATGGCCAAGTCATCACCTACTAGTCCCAGTAATGGTGTAATCCAGCTGATGCAGTCCTTGATCATGTCTAGACTTTCCTGGACACCAAGCTTTCTCAGTATGTTTTGGAGGTAAATTTTGGGCAAGTGAGAAAAGAATAATGAAATATTTGCCTTGAACCATGCCTAGACCATCTGGCTGAGTTCCAATGGCAGCTTCTGCAATATTGTTTTACTATGGTGCAATCAAAAACAGTATTTAGTATTCTATTTGGAAATAATGTTCATGCTCAGAAAAATAATGTTTATGTTCTATCTCTCAGAAAAAGACTTGTGCATGGAGAAAAAAACAAAACCATAAAAAACCAACCCAAAAAATTATGAAGCAAGCAAAAAAAATCCCAAACCAAACATATTCTATTACTATCTTAGGCACTTTTCTCTTATAGTTTTTAACTTTCTGAGCTTTGCAAGCTTACTGTGTATGCATTGGAAATACAGGTTTATCACTTACATGAAATTTTGTAGATTATAAACTTTTCCTTATCCTGGTTGACCTTGCTTCTCCTTCTGCATTATGTAATTTAAATTTGTATTGTATGCACTCAAAATATAGATTTGGTGAAAATTACAGCATTTGGCATACATTTCTTACCTCACAATTTACCACTCCACTAAATTTGAACTTGAAGCTTTTTCCACAGTCTTTAATGCATTGTGCCTTTATCTAGATGATAGTTCAATTGTTAGATGTAGAAAAAGCAAAAGCTGTCCCATTTTACAAGACTCAACAGGAGGGTGACAGGTCAGGACAATCAGAACATACTGAATATCAGTCACAGCAGCTGTCTGTAGGTTTTCAAAGATCTTCCAGTGTCATCCCTTGGACTGAGCCTTCCTTGGCAGGGGACTGCACTAGACACTTGTAGAGCACATATTTTGGTTTATAGAATCATTTAGGTTGGAAAAGATCCATAACCCTTGACCATTAACCTAACACTGCCAAGTCCACCACTATGGGCCATGTCCAGAAGTGCCACATGTCCTTTCAACACCTCCAAGTATGGAGGCACAACCACTTCCCTGGGCAGCCTGTGCCTGTGCTTGACAGTCTCTTTCTTCTTGGTGAAGAAATCTTTCTTAATATACAAGCTAAGCCTCCCCTCGTGCAACTTAGGCACAACAAGGCCTCATCCTATCACTTCTTCCTTGGGAAAAGAGACTGACCTCCACCTCACTACACCGTCTTTTCAGGGAGTTGTCGAGAGCCATAAGGTCCCCCATCAGTGTCCATTTCTCCAGGCTAGACCCTGTTGTCTCAGCTCTTCACCAGCTTCATTGCTCTTCTTTGGATGCAAACACCAAGAATCGAGATCATGGGTTCTGAGGTCCTTTTGTGATATGAAGCAAAGTACAAAGTGGAAGATTTGCTTCAAAAGTGCACTACTGTTCCAGATCAAGACACTGTTGTAAGTCCATCTTAGACATTCAACAGATTCGCTTGAAAGGTCCCTAAGTACTTGCCTGCCAGGTAGTCTTCAGATTGGCCATGAGGTAAACTAAGGTAATGTATGGAAGGAGTCATCCCCTAGATTTTTGTTAGCCTAAGTAACATCAGAGTAGGCCCTTTAGGTTTGCTATTATGGCAGATCAGAACTATGGGAAGCCTGAGCTTCTGTGCAAAAAAAAACAGGCAACATAAATAATTCTTCCTAGAAATTGGGATGAACTTTTAGTTAGAATTAAACCAAAAGTTGTGCCAGAAATGCTCAATGAAACTGGTACAAAATTATCTCTTTCAGTCTTGTGCCAGATTGAACCCACTGCAACCACATGACATGTTTTCTAAACTCAGTTAGATCAACTCACAAAACATTGACAGGAGCTTTGTTCCAGCAGGCTTCATGCCTCATTGTGTATCATCTGTTCTGCAGCCAGCATAAACACATCTACAGTGCACAGCGCGCCTTGCTGAATTTCAGGGCAGTCGGTGCTGCAGTCTCAGTGCTGCCTGTTTTGGAACATGCTCCTACTGCTGAGTAAACCAACAGTGCACAGATCCAGCTCTTAGGACTGTGCCATTATGAGTGTGGGACGATCACATAAATCTGCTTCCATTCTTTGGTAATGCTGATTATTAAACAAAGAATCCAAATTTCTCATAATTATGTTTGTTAAAGTAAGTTTTAATGACACCAGGGTGGGCTTTTCTTTCCAGTTTTTCCTTCTGTGGCATTTGCATAATGTTTTTTTAATGACTTCTAAGACAGGAGACTATTATCAGTATTAGTATTTCATACTCTCAGAAAACTCTTTCTTTTTCCTGAACAGGTGATATGCTGCTTTCCTTAGGTGTGAAAATGCAAGCAAAATACTCTGCTTTCAAAACAAAAAATTATTTCTGCTCTGAAACAAAAAAAAGCAGAAGGCAGACATAATTAGCAATTTGAATGTTGTATAGTTTATAAAGGGAATAAAATTAAAGTTTAAATGCATACACTTTTTCTGAGCTGAGTTTTTTTCTGAAGATATGGTTTTAGTCTGAGCTGGTAAAATATTGAGTATATATATTAATCAGTTTGGACAGATTGCATTCCCTTCCACACACATACACTATTTACTAACTCATTTAGTTTCATAGAGATACAAAAACATATCACCTATTACTTACACTGGAAATAAAATGTTTTATATTTTCTAAGGGCTCTTATGACACAATAATTATGGTACAGCTAATACAATGACATGTTTCAGTGGTGATATTTTGAAAAGTATCTTCCCTGAAACCAATGCAATAAGTTACTTCTTTAAAAATACATCAATATATCTGTAGATTCTTTGGACACTGACCTGTGAGCCCTCAATAATCCTGTGCAATGGTATTTGGCTTTTTCAAAGAATTCCATGATCTATCTATCCCTACATTGAATGTAGTATCAAAATTACAAGTGGTGTAATAAAGAATGATGCTACTGAAGAAGTTTATGAATATTAAAAAACTCACCTAAAATACATTTATTTTCTTTACTGACCACTTAAAATCAAGGATTTGTTTTCTCAATTCACAAGCAGCAGGAAACAAAATAAATCTGAGATTAAAATACGTTTCATCTCTCTTCAATGATGTACTCTGAAAGAAATGGAACGTAAGCAAAAAATAACTTTTTTTTTCCCTTGGTTTTATTTAGTCTAGTATTCCCTTAGGAGCAATTTTAATACTTCCAATTAGATGGTGAAATGACAGTTGAAAATAGAGGCAGTGAACAATACTGTGCAGAATTAGTGAGTTCAAGGGACAGCTCAAACTTCGGGCAAATTTGAATCCCTTCCAAAACGAAAGACTTGAGGCATCTGAAGCACAATTAGTGTGGATATGTATTTCACTTGCTTCTGCTTTACAGAAATGTAGCCACTTTCTGACAGTCTGATCACTATGTACAGTTTTATACCTGTAGTGTCTGAATACCCTACAAATATACAGTCAGGATTCAGAGTCAGAAACTCAGAAATTTTCTGTTGTGTTTCATTCCAACTATAACTCTCATCTTTCTTTTCTTTTTCCTCTTTTATTTTTCCTCTTCTTTTTTTTTTTTAAATAATCTTTTCCTCTCCTCCCTAAAAGTAATTTCCTAAGGAAATAAGACTCTCATGACCATTCTCTGGATGTGTCTGAGAGCTGTCTCCTTTTTAAAATAGCTTAAGGAAAATTTAACAGAGAGGTGGATTTCTAAAGCTCTTGAGTAATAGTGACTGTCACAAGAAGAGGAAGCCAGGCTATGTTTTTGCCCTCACTGAGCAAAAAACAACTATAAAAGATCAACCTATAATGAACTCTAGGTAGTGCACATTCACCTTGAGAAATCCATGCTTATTGGTAGTGATTCCCCTGATTATTTTGTTTTATTATTAGCTGCATTGGACTCTTGCTTCTTGTTGCAGACAAACTGCCAGTTTTACATGAGTCTTGGGTGTGTTATATATATATATGTGTGTGTGTATATATATATATATATATATATATATATATAGTATTTTACATATGCATATATACATAGATGTATAGATGTCTCCAAACCAAAATATGTTCAGAAAACAGGAGAACTCATCCTATTTCCCCCATGACTTCAGACACTCTTAATTAATTTTATAGTTTCCAGGCCAAAAGTAAGCTAATGAGATTTCCATGAGCTCACTGGGGTAGCCCCATACTAGGCCCAACTGCTTTGTGTAAAAATGCCTATTTTCACCACACATATTTAAGTCTGGCTCCATGTGAAGAGCAGGGCTTTGACAGATGTTGTTACAATGACTGAACTAATGTGTTCTTGGCAAGAAAATAATGGGGCTAATAGCATAGAAATATTTACAGCAAAAAGTGGTGGTGGTGGGACAAATAGAAAAAACAACCACCAAAAATTAAAATTGGATGGACCAGCCTAACCTCTTCATTCAGATGCTGAAGCAAGTACTGCCTAAACATTTACATGGATGGCAGTATTTATTACATCTTCTTCCATTTAAACCATTGAAAACTTGTTCTCATTTAATTTAGTAAAGACTTTACTGAGCAGCAGAGAGCTCTTGTAAGCCTTGCAGGGCTTTTCAGCTGAAATACTTGTGTTTCGACCTATACTGCATTCCTGGTAGAATTAACTCTGTGCTGTGTTGGTGCTGAGGTTGAAAGGTAATTGATCAGCTCTAAGAATATGTGTGAGCTCCATTAAAACAGTCAGCTAAAAATTCCTCTGTTGCAGCCTGTCAGGAGTAACACATGCTTTGTAATAGGCTGTTGCTATTTATTATTTGTATTTGTAGCAATGTACTGGGCTCATTGTTCTGAAAGAGGACTCTCCAGAACTGAAGAAATGTCACCAAGATCTTTTGTGGGGAGCCTCCCTTGATCTCTAATGGGAGGTTTGCATGTGGTATCACACCAAGCTGTATTCCTAATACCTGTTAGATTTCCAGCTCTGGGTTGAATCTCACCAGCAGTCTGTTTCTGTATTCTCTTGGCATATTGCTGAGCACAGTTAATGCTCTCCTCGCCACGTACCTGTCCAAACTGCTCATGCATGGGTGGATAATCTCTGATGCTGGCATGCTGATGCCGCTCTTGGGAACCGCAGCTGCATGTCCAGCCATGGACTGAAGGAGGTGAGAACAGTGCAAGCAGTTCAATGAGCAGCTGTCTGTTAACTCTTGTGGTAAATATCAGCATGAAGAGAATTAGACATGGTTGGGTTCTGCTCTTAACACTCCTGGCTAGTGCAAGGGAACGTGTGCCAGGCTGCATTTGCAGTATAAAAGAGCAGTGCTTGAAAAGGGATAGAAGCTGGCAGGCCAACTGGAAAACCCTCTGCAAGATGCACAGACACATAGAAATATGTTTAGAAATAATGGGCAGGGGAAGAACCACATGCACATCCTGTGGATCTAGGATTGAAGATGGATGCATCAGCTGTGTGGTACCTACTGTGACAGTATGGTCTGCAAGCACGGCTCAGGGCATTGAGTGGAGACAGATACAAGTGGCTTATTTTTTGGCAGCAGACCTGTGGCAGAAATGCTAATATTGGGTAATTTTCTCCAGTGTTTATTTTTGAAAAGAATAACTCTGGTTCTAAATTCCAGCTAATTATAAGCTGACATAATTTCTTTACCTCGGAACTAGTTTATTAAAAGTGGTGATACAACCCAGGGGTAGTATTTGCAGGAGCAAGATTTCTAAAAACAGTAAGAAATAGTTTGTGTGAATTGCCAGGCTAGTATACCAACTACAGGAAGAAAAGAGCAGGAAGAAAGTGGGAAGAGTAGGAAGAAAAGAGAAGGACAAGAGTTCAAAGATGTTTTGTTTGCTTTTTTTTAACTTGTTAATCAGTGATGTGTACTGAGTCAGGAAGTTGTGTTTCTGTGGGAAGAAATATGAGACTTGACAGACATTCAAACTACTTGGGTGATTGGTGGGTGGAATAGTTTGAGTTACTTCCGTATAATTTTAACAAACCTTTTTGTGTTTGTGTGTGCATGCACAAAGACTGTATTTTTATTTTTACTGTAAAGCAAAATATTAATGTTCTTGCTTGCAGAAAAAAAAATTAGAAGGTTGTAACACTGAAAATGGCTTCAAAAACCTTTCTATTTTCAGCATTGTTGCATCCTTGGTTTACAATCGATTCATGGCAGATGTTTTCTAAGGAAAGCAAGCAGGTTCATGCATGCATGGATATTGGCTGGGTTTTACAAGCAAAGGTAAAACCCCAGTGATTTATGTGTTCCTGAAATGTTTCGTGACTTTGTCACCTTCTAGCAACTTGAACTAAAGTATGATAGAGAAGATTGCATGAGTGGTATAAACTTGGGCAGAATTTGATGTGTTTTAGACATGGAATTTAGTTCTCCTACTTTGCCTCATAATTCTCCCATCTAAGTAATCACAGCAATTGGTCAGTTGCTTTGTGTGGAGCATAAATCACTATCTAAAAGTTATAAGTGAGGTGAAATTTACAAGAGAGAAGAAAAGCACCTGAGGAAGGTCTGATACCTGTCAAAGTATGGAGGAGTTGGAATTATGTTACATGTTTGTTTTTTCCATTGAAAAGCATATATGAAATATATCAAAGGGCATGACAACATCTGCTGCAGTAAACAAATTAGTTCTAGCATCTATCTCATTTGTAATTATTTAACAATGGAAGATTGTGCTGGGATATTTTTTTAACAGTTTCTGAAGATTCTGGCTGAACAAGATGACGCTTATAATGAAGTCAGTGTTCATGCATTAATGAGTAGTAGACTTGCTTTACAAGATTTCTGATTGTGTCTTCCATTAGTACTGCTCCCAGATAGAAGTGAAAGGGTACACATTTATCTCTCTGAAGTCCAGAGGCATTGCTTTTCTGGTATTGTGTCCTCACTCAGGGCAATCAGTGTGTGTGCAAGGGGGAGGGTGTTATTTTACATAGCTTTGGTTGAATCCCTCTTGCAGAACCAAAAATTTCAAGGTCTTCAAAACTGATTGGTGGCTTTTAAACAAATTCATGCCCTCGTCGGGTGAAGCAAACAGTCTACATCACCAAACACAATACAGATTCACAAACTATAATGTGATCTCAGTGGCACTGATTTCAAACTCATAGTTTAAAGTAACATTAGATAATAACTAACCTTTATCACGTACAGAACAGTTTCCTCAACTTGTTGTGCCTGAAACAGTCTCATCCTCTCTCTCAGGACCATTTTCTCCTTTTCTGCATGCAGGAGAAAGCACTGTCACACTCAGCACTTGCACCTAGAACTCCAAAAGCAGGTGAACAGAGCCCTGCAAAGCTGGTGCAAATACCAGTGGAAAAATCAGGCTGTCGAGGGAATGTTGAGCAACACAAAGGCCATGGGCTTATCCTCTCAACAGATCTGCTGCCTTCATTGGCACAGGATAACAGCTTGATATTTGCTCTCCAGCTCAAGCTTCCATCTTGTCGGGTAGTGTGCAGCTCCTGAGCCTTTGGGGCAGCTGTCTGACAGACTGCACACATCAGGCTTGCACAGGTGTTTCTTACAGCTGTTTCTTTACAGGAAGTAAATCTTTTCCTAAATATGCTACTTCACAGGTTCTGTAATTGTGGCACTACTTGTTAACTGTTTTTTAAAATAATCGCTCAGCAGGAATTATTTAAAAAGAAGCAAGGTTTTGAGCTATGAATGGAGATAATACTTTTTAACTTAAGAATGGCACCAATATATGTTTAAATAAGTTGAAACCTAATTATTTTAGATTATTTCATACTCTATTTTAAACTATTCCTTTCTTGGACATAGAGTGCTAACATAGTCACCTGGAAACCAGTTTTTGTTTCAAGATTCAAATTAGGATCTACCAAAAATGTTTGGTAATCTGAATTTTTGTTTAAATTTTATAAGGTTTTCTCCTCATTCTGTAATTATCTTTTTGTCCTTTCTTGTCACTTCTAGTATCTTCCTATGTGGAGAGCAGTTGAGATGTCACACCTCAGGATAGCCAGGGAGCTGCCATGGTGATATGAAGGCAGCTGGGGAAATCTCTCATCTCTGAAAGGAGCCAATGGTGGGTGAGGATGTTCAGCCAGATGAGCTGAGTATGTGCAAAGATTTGTGGGGAGCAGGAATTACTCAGACTCTGGGGAGTAGATCTGGGAATCTGGAATAACAGATGGGCTTGACTTTCCCAGCAGGATGCAGGGTTCAATCTTTGGGCTTATAGAAAGGGAAAGGCTAATGAAGCAGGACTGCAAGTTGTGCCTGCTGTATTCTCAATTTATGTAGTCGTGACCACACTACTAGGATGCTGCAGTGGGTTTTTTGATATAGAGCTCTCTTTCCCACAAGCTACCTTAGGATGAATTTCCAAAAGACATTTTAGAAGTACGAGTTTGCATTCATAAAATGTCTTTCTGTTCCTCAACCTTATCTCCCATCTAACTATTGTTACTCACAGTTCTAGAGAATTTCCTAGCAAAAGCATTTCCTGGGTTAGCTGTATATAAATTCTCTTTGCTCTTTCGAGGGTTCTCACAGTGAATCTCTCATTGCAGGGATGTATTTTTTCATATTTTTTATTCTGCTGTGACTGCCCTCTCTTTTTCCTAGCTCACTGCTATATGACACCACACTTCTGCTGAAGCATATAATAGCAGCTGGGGACTCTGTTCTGAACTGGATGCCTTGTTCTGTCTTACCCAGTATTTTACTTCATGTGACACAGTAAATGTTCAGGTGATTACTTGGGAAAAACAAATGCAATCTTTTCCCTACTACCTTTGTTCAACAGATAAGTTACTCTATTTTCTCTAGTTTTTAGCCTGTTACATGCAAAATTACTTACAGGCAGATTGTTTTCATTTCAGTACCAGTTGATTCTCACAGCCATTTTAGAGATTCCCATTAAAGATCTGAAACATCTGGTCGCAAAAGATTTCCAGGGTCACAAAAGATTTATTGTACACCTTGTTTGTGCAAAGCTTAAATGTGCAAAGAGTCACTCTGCTGAGATGAGGGATAAGTTACTGTGCCTTTGAGCATGGTGCCATCACTGTCACTTATCCTAGGCACCTCCCAGTTTGACCAGAGAAAGAGGAACACTTTCATCAGCAGGATAAAAAGAAATTGAATATGTGCAAACCAAGTACTGAAGATCCTGTGGTCCCTATTTGGTTTTTATGGTAGTACATTGGCAACACTTTCAGACTCCTAAAGTGCTTCTCAATAAGCCCTGTACCCAAATTATTGTAGGTTCCTAATTTCAATTAATCAAGTCTCACTAAGATAGTGCTTCCTTTGCAGCTGTCTCTGAAAAATGGCACGACTGAATACTGTAGAAGAGTTGGACAATTTTGGTTTGATTTTGGAAAACATTGCCACTGTTTTGATAGGTTATTTTTTTTCCTTTACTATCTACTTCACTTGCTCTCCTGCTATGATTTTCTCTGAAAAGCAATATTGTGTTTACCTAGTAACAGTGAAGGATAAGTTGTTCTCAGCTGTCAAATAGGAAACTACAATTTGTGTGTGACCTAGAAAGATGTAATGGTAACGTCTTTTTCAGTGTCAGATTGGAAGGCTGAGGAAGCTGGGAGCAATCTGTGAGATTTTAAAAGGGAGCTGCTTCTCAATGCATGGAAAAATAAAATTGTATGAGAGGAAAAATAGATCTTTCATTACTTGATAGAAAGCAATAGGAAAAATAAAACTTTTTTTTTCTTCAACTGGTGAAAAGATTTATAAAAGCAAAGTAACACAAGATAGATTCTTATCTTAGAGTACCAGATATTGCTTTTTCTCCTAAGTGGACTACCTAGGAACTACTGTACAAAAATTTTCTCTCTGCAGAACAAGTTACAGAGGATAGTAAATTCTATGCTTGCAATTCCAGCTGGATGGCTGAGGTTACCACACCTCCTGCCTTAGATATATGGGTGCAGAGTGCAGAGATGCCCATAGTCTCTCATTAATCACCTTACCATGTTGAACAAGTCTGTCAGGCCTTTGGTCAGCCAGGCATTGCTGGACATTAACACCCCCATAATTATTTATTGCCATCTATTCTTGTTCTCAGTAAATACAAGGAGAAGGTTACAGTTTACGAACTTTGTACCTTATTCCATGATTACAGATTTGGTTTCAGCAAAGTAATACATCTTTAACATTTAATTATTTTTTCTCTTTACATCATGAAGTGCCATGGCATGTATTTGTTAAAGTTGTACCTGAACATGAAGAACAATAAGAAATAAGCTTTTCTTGCTTTGACCATGAGTGCTGTTGTGTCATGCTGCAGAGCAAAATTTCTAGGACTCTTGACTGTGATAAAGTATGAATCTTATGGACATGATGTTGCTTAGACATTCTAGTTGACTGCACTAACTTCTGCATATAAACTTTTATAGCCTGCTGAGGGCTTATTCCTCTTTAACATTAACATTAAATATCTGTTAGATTCACTTTGTTGTAGTTAATAACCTGTTTTTATACTGATATATAATTAAATAGCATAAGATGTTTGGATTGGAATTTTTATACTTTTTAAATTTCCTGGTCATATAAATGTCAATGCCTCTGGTTGTGTGGGTCCTCTGCATTTGATTGTGATAATTCTAGGGCTTATTACACTGATACTTTAGGGCATCCATATAATTCTCCTCTTTCCCAAGACTATGAGCTTTATACTCTTCATTATACTAAATTGATGGTTTGTGCCTGTATACATAGGCTTATATTACATAGATACAGATATCATTACAGGAGTTCTGTATTTTTTGTTCATTGAAAGGCTTTTGTCTTAAAATGCAGTAGCTGTTCAACTGATATTCTCAAAAGAATAGTCAGTCTGTCAGACAAGGTATCTGATTTTTTTACAATGCCATTGACTGCACATGAATAATGTATGATTATGCCAGTCCACCTCTAGTATTACTTGAAGGCTGAAGTACTTAGAAAATCTATTTAATGACATTTTTAGCCAAGCTGCATTGAATGCTGTTGTGGATGATGTAATGGGTCTTGATAGCATTTGGAAAGTTGCTGTTGTTAATTTATGTCTGTACAGCTTCCAGACAGCCAGTACGTTTAAGCCAGCTTGGTTATCTTACAGTTGGGAGTTTTGGCAAACCATAACAATCAGGATTTCCAGATGAAGTGAAAGCAGACTGATTCCACTGACACATATTTGAGTAAAATAACTCTAGATTTCCTTAGAGATGCTCTCCACGTATCATATGACTGAAATTTGACTCCACTACCCCTGGCACTTTAGTCAAATAAACAGCAATAATTGTAATGCAATTCCGGCTAGAATTTCATATCTGTATGGCACAAAGTCTGAAGAAAAGTAGTGATTAAATGTTTGCTTTAGGGATTATTTATAGATTTTACTAGAACTTTGAGCAATAAATGATACATCCATATCTTCAAAGCAGAGCTACATTATGAAGGCAAAACAATTTTTTTATTAGTTTTGAATTGAACATATATAAACAGGACAGCTTTAAGATGTTAACAATTTGAAAAGAATAGTGACATTCAAAATGGCAAGTATTTACAAAGCTGGTATTGGCAGTAAAATGAATACCAGAAGAGTTTTGCATCTTCTAAAGAACTGATAGGGACTGTTACGAGAACTTTTGAAAACAATTAAGGGATAAGTGATTAATAATGAAGATAGACTGAACTTTCACTGCTGCTCAAGATTTAGAGGTATTTATCAGAAACAGGATAATTAACTTAAAAAATGCCATGCTTACTGTTGACAAAGTTCTGTTCTGGAGCTTTGCACAACATGGGCATAAAGAATTCTTAGGATGATAAAGGCAGAGAGGACAGTTTGTTTAATAAGACTGAGAAAGAAGCAGGGGATTTGACAGTCTCCAAAGTCCTGAATAAAGAATCTTCATTTGTTTGTCATAACTGAGTTGTATTCCTCCTGCTGCAGCTTGCATATATCTAATCATGCAAGGAGACAGGAGGTTTTATCCTGCTCATTTCCTTCTTCACTCAAGAGCAATTTTGGTCTGAGATGATGATGATGATTCACAATGCACTTTATTAGAAACATTAAATAGAAAAAAGACAAATTTGTGTCCCTGTATACAGAAGCCATTAGCAACTGATTCTCCAGGAGCCCATGAAAAGATAAACAGGAACAGAATAGAAAATTGAGGAAGATCTCTGAAGTGAGAGAAGCCTGACACAGTACAGTAAGGTGCAGATGCACTCACTTAATATATGACATGTGCACTGAAGGTGAAAATATTTGGAATTAATTTCTCTTCACTAAAAGGATGAGGTCTGAATAATGGTGACGTTCTTGCAGAAGTTAATGTAATTCCGAGACTGGAGGTAACCAATGAGTGGACATGCTTTTAAAGGGAGCATGCAGAGACCTGGGGAGAATGTGGAAGTAGCTGAAGAAAGGCATACAATCAAATAGGTATTTTGAGTTTAGTATGAGTAAGCAAAAACACATAAGAAATTTCCTGGTTGCTATTACCAGGACTTTTCAGATGAAAGCCCACTTTGATACCATCAACCCACTTTGGGTTTAGTTTAGCTTTAACCTAGCAGAAATGGAATATTTAGTACTGTCTTTCTGCAGATCACAAGGTTTTAGAAGTCCTAAAAGATCAGAGTCTGTGCCTTACAGTACGATAAAATCAATGTTGAACCCTGAAGTCCTGAAGTTCTTCATTACTAGCAGACAGATACATAGCAATTGTCTAAGCAAAAAAATTCTTATGTAAGGAAAAAGTCTTATGTAGCATCATAAGATGAATCATAGATTCAGCTTGTGATCAACCTGAAGATTCTTGCAATTGCATTCATTAAAGATGACTAGGACCAGGGACAGATGCCTGGACCTCCAAATCAGTGATTTTAAGTTAAACAGTTTTATTACCTTCCCTCCTCAATGCCTTTTGTGTTTATTTAGCATTCTTAAAAGAAAAAAAAGGCCAGTAGAAAAGCTTAGTTTCAGCATAATAACTCTGTGGCATGATGAGTGAATGTGAATTTTTTTTCCCCCTTGTCCTGTTAAAAGAGTTGAAATATTCAACTATTGTTTGCTATATGGTCCTAAGAGTAATTGTCAGTAGACAAAGAATATCAATACTAAAGATTAAAAATTGCCTGAGGTATAAGGAACTATTTATCTTGTTTCCCTCCTTAGTAGTTAGTGTATTTAATTTTTCTTACTGTTGGATGTAGATGCTATTTCATTTCTTCCACTTGTTGTACATCTCTTCCATTGCAGATATGGATCAAATTAATCCATCATTTATGTCTTTTTTTCACCTACCTTGGACTGAGATATTCTTTCATTGTTTAAGTATAGGATTTGAATGGCTATAGTAAAGATATGTAGCATAGTGTATTTAAACTATTTGTGCTCTTCTTTAGGAAATCACTTGGTTTGCTACCATCATGCCATTCTTGGCACTGCTTTCAGGAGCACAAAACTTTCAGCCTGTGTTCTTGGAAGAAACTATTAGCATTGAAAGGAATAGAGGAGGACTAAGCAGTTTGTGACTGACCAAAATTTTTCTGGAGGGGAAGCTGCTTGTGAGTCAGCAGTGTGCCCTGGCAGCAGTGAAGTCAGGTAATATGTGGGTACACATTAACAGGACTGCAGTTAGATCAAAAGGAGATTCTTCCTTTGTTTCTTGGGCTGCTAATCAAAGGGAAATTACAAACTGGAGCATATTCAGTGAAGAATCACCAAGATGGTTAGGAAACTGGTGTATTTGCCCTGTGAGGAGGAGCTGAGGGAACAGGGCTTGTTCACCCTGGGGAAGGATAAAAAGCTGACAGTGACCAGTCAACACCTATTGAGGAGGTTAGCAAGGAAACAGAGACAGGCTCTTCACTGAGATATATGGTAGGAAAATTAAAGGCAAGAGCTGTGAACTGAAAAGGGAAGATTTAGACTAATAGATATAGCAAAAAGCTATTTCACCTTGAAAACAGCTAAGCATGGGAACACTATTGCTGGGAAGTCTTCATTGTAGGAGGATCTTAAGACCTGTCTAGAAGAAGCCCTGAGAAACTCAGTCTGACCTTATTGCTGACCCTGCTTTGAGCAGGGGAATGGTCCAAAGACCTCTTGAGGTCCCTCACAAACTTGACTGGTCCTAGGAGCCTGTAAAATAGAAGATTTCTGCAGACAGTATTAAAACCACCTGTGAGCCATCTCACAAACTGGGCTCCCCTTTCCATATTCTAATATTTCCACGTTTAAGATAATATAAAAATGTAGACAAATAAACTGGGCTTTAAAATGTACACCTGAAAAAAAGCAAGAGGGCAAATTAGACTTTGGAGCTGTATGTGCTGGACAATCTAGGTCCTATATTTTCTTGCTGCTTCCTAAAGGCAATTTAGGCAGAAGCAGACAAAGTCTGGGTCAGATTCATTTTCCTTGATTGCTGTCCAGTCCTTTTGAGACAGAAAGGGACTGAACACATTAACTTATATGAGTGATGCATTGGAGCAGCACACTAATGCACCAGTCCTCACAGGGATCTAGTCACTTGAGATGTCACCAGACTACGGATTTTTAGATGTGACCAGATTTGAAATGCAAAGAGTGTGATTAAACAGACCAGGTGTCAATTTTGGGGCCACACTTTTCTAGCTGGCTAGTAATGTATTGTAAGCCAAAATGTGAAACTATGAGTTAAACAAAATTATTAATTTGTAAAAAAGCAATTAACTGACTCTCATCCTACCTCAACAGAAAGTGCAGTGCTTTTTCGGAAGGTTATTTGTTTCAGAGAAGCTTGATACTGATTTTAAAAGACTTCATACTCTTGCACTTTTTGGTATTTCTCTGCAGTCTTGGAATACTACTGTGTCCACACTTACAGCTTTGTCCTTCTCTAACATCTGCTGTCTTGCTGACTGCATCTTCATATTATTTTTTCTAATTCTTTGCTTTTTTAGCAGTGAATTATTTTATCAGAAAAAACTCACAGCATTTGCATCCTATTAAGAAACAGTGAACTCATTCTTTGTGATTGGCACAATGGTGACAATCATTGTAATTTGCACAGAAATTAATTTCAAAGCATCTAACAAATTGGTATATGGTGACAGGTGAAGAACTGTAATTTCATTACTAAATTGCAGTCAGTTCAAGGGGTCAAAATAAGCATCTGTTTAATAACCTTGCTCTTGCAGAAAGCAATGTGAAAAGTTTGAAAGAAGGCAATTTTAAGTGTTTCCTTTTCAATGCATCCTAATATAAAGAAAATAATCTTCGACTAAATAATAGTTTTCAGAATCCTTATGCAGTTATGATTAAGTCCTAGCAGGATATAATAGTGCCATGCTGCATAGGTATTTGCTGGAGAGATTAATGTATCTGTCTTGCAGTACACTTGGAAAAGAAGTTACCCAGAAGCCTCAGATATCATGGTTTCTGTGTGTAGTGCCTTCAGTCATGTGTGGGCAGACCCAGGGTATCTAAATAGACTAACTGAGGAGACATGAAGATGGTCTGTTTGCTCATAATCTTCACTCAGACAGGAATTAAAAGCAGATGGTAAATCAGAGGTTTTCTTTGTCTAGTCACTGGGAAATTATGCTCAGGGGTGGTGTTTTGAAGATGCACTTGTAATCAGAATGATGTTTCATTTCATCTGCTGAAAGTTTGATTACAAAGTAAGCAATGGAAAGAATAGATAATTATCTTAAAACAGTGAGTAATGCGTCAACTCTTCTCTCTGAGCCAGCTCAAGTCTTCGTGAAAGTGTAGGCAGAGCTTTCTATTCCTGATGCTGTCAAGGGCAAGATGTCAGCTGCAGTTGCCTAGTGGGACCTTTCATCTCTCAAGTAACCATGTCCTCCAACTCAGCCTCCTTCTCTGAGGCAGCAGCAGGACTGAAGGGCTGCTCAGGGTAGAGAAGCTGCATGCAATGCTGACATTGCTGGATCCCTACTCCAGCTGCAAATGTCTCAGCATTCTTCTGTCAGAGACATCTTTTATTTATACCTACTGTCTCCAGGCTGGCTGTTGTAAAAGCAGTGTGGACTCTGCATCATGGAAAAATTAGGATAGATAGAATATATCCCTTTAGAATATCTGTTTCCAAAGGCACTTCCTGTGAAGTTTATTTTCCTATTAGATTTCCCTGGTTTTGTGTGAACTGATATGCCTCCATGGAATTCCAAGGCATGAAGGGGAACAAGTGACTTAATTTATAAAGTAAATATTTTTGTGGCAGGTCAGCTTTCAGACACAAAGTCATTGTAAGTGAAGTTGGTGCTAGTGGAACCTAAATATCTCAGTGTGATTTTCTTTTCAAGTCTCCAATATAAAAACTTCAGGAACCTAAATACAGTGGAAAAAGTCTAAGAAACAGTTTATCAAGCAGAAGGCATCCAATAAATTATTATTATATGACTTATCTTCTAGTAAGTGTCATTTCTCAGAGCTTTATTAAAGCAGTTTATATGTTAAAATAATAGATAAGTAAGCCATTTTTCTTCCCTCCATGTTGTATTGAACTCTGAACATTTTTTTGTTTCTCACATCAGTAGACAATGTTCAAGCAGAATCATAGACTGTTTAGTTTGATGGAAATTCAATTTTCTATAAAACTAGAGATGTCCATAGTTCTGGAGATTAACTGCCTTTAGGTATTGTTTTGGCACAATGCTAACTGTATACTAGCTAGCAGATTTAGAAAGCAACTTTTGGCTCAGACAATAAAAGAAATTACTTCATATAATTTCAGTATAAATAACAGATTATGTTCACAGATGACTGCATGTCTGCATATTTATACTTATTTGAATATCCATGTGCAAATTTGTTTTTTGTGGTTGAAGAAATCCTCAGGATGACAGAACTACCTCTCCATTCCCTCTCTTGCTCTCTCTATTTCCTCCAAGGAAAGACTACTGCTCTTTCTTTAGCCCAGCTGATACAAAGGCTTTAGGCTTTAATTTAGGCTCTCATGAGGCTCTGAGGCATTAGCTTAGACATGCTTATAACATCTACGTTTTCAGATGTAGTGTTTTAAAGCTTTGAACTAGAGCAAATGATAAGCTATACACTAGGATGAAGCAGCTGGGCAAATGTATCTGGTGCTTCTTACGCTTTTTGAAAGCTGAACACTTCACAGCTGCTCATGAATGCACCACATTGCTATTTCAGGGTACACCTCCTGGCTATTAAAATAGCTGCAGAGCATGCCCAACACAGTGTTCAAAGGCTTTGATCTTTGCTAGGTCAGAAGTCTTCCAAAAGACCAGCAGAGCTAAGCAAGGACCATGTGCTTGGGTAAGGAGCATTTCTCACATCCCACATAGTTTGGAATTAGCCTTGTTGAAAAAGAGTAGAATGCACAGTCTGGTGTACTACCTGTTTCATACAGAAACAGATGGTGGAATTTTTTTTCTAAGTGTCCCCTAAAGGTATGGATTTTATATCTTAAAGCTGCATTATGCAGCCTCTCATCTTAACAAAGTTTGTTTTGTCTTTAATTTTCAGGTGTATGTTGTACCTGACAGTGCATTGACGGTGGAGGGAGAAACTGGGGAGAGATGCTGAAAACTGTGTCACTCCCCTGAACTTCTGAGGAGTTGTGTTTCCTACTAAGGAGGATGTGACATTGCAGTTTAGAAAGAATATTGTTTTGCTCTCCCCAAATTTCAACTCTATAGAGTAGTCATAAGTATTAAAGCCACAATTCATTTCAGCAGGGATGCAGCTCAGTCTCATTCTATACTTTTTCAATTCAGAAGGATAAAACACTACTCTACTTGTCTTATATATGTAACTGACACCCACAGATGCTCCAGCACAAGATGTAGTTACTGCTCATGATATAAATCTGACAGAGCACTCAGAGCAGGGCCAAGGATGAAAACTCCTGCATTTACAATTTTGTTAGTAGTTTCTTTATAATAACTCAGATTGGAGAAGTCAATGAAAGAAGAACATCAAGATTTTCCAAATGGAAGGTAACATCTTTGTCTTGGGGAGCCCTTGAGTTACTGGAGTTTGGGAGAAGTATGTTTGCCCTGAACCCACAGTATTCTAGACAGCTGTTTCTGAAAGTGGTACCAATCTTTGTTTGACTTTTGTAAGATTATTTGCAAAATTGTTAATAATACCAAGCATAGAAGAACTGAACCTTTTTCAGGTCATAAGTATATGTTATTCAGACGTACACAGCAGTGCATAACTCCAGCTGTAGCATTTGGAGAAAACAGTATGTCTGAAAGAAATTATGCTTTCATTGAAACACATTGTTCAATTTTTAGCAAAGCAAAACAGAAGTAGCCAGAGACTTCCCCCCAGGTAGTCCTTGGGATGTCCAGAGCATAATCACAAACTGAGATGCCTACATTTCCACTAGGTAGAAGAACAGAAGTTTGAGGTGCTGCTTCTGAGGCAGGATAGAAAACAATCGTATCTTTAAGTGAATGTTTGATTATCTTCTTTAACAAATGCATAGGAAATTAAAAACAAATGGAGTGTCTTTTTTAAAGAGATTGCCAAGAAAGGAACAGGGCAGTGGTATATAAATTTCTAAAGAAATTGTGTCAGTCTAAGAATTAAGATGGATTAGGAATTCATAACTAAATGAAGACATGAATGTAATAGTATATGTCCACTTCTCGCTGGAAAGAAGACAATCGAATAGACACTAATGCCAAATATTTGTATAAGATTTAATATTATAAATAATATATGTGAAAGGAGATAAGATTCAAATTACAATAGGCAACTCACTACTGCAATATATAACATTAGTATTAATGTGGACTGAAATTCTGAGAGTGGAGAGGAAGAATCTATTACTTGAGCTGAATTAATGACTGTTTGACCAGAATGGTAGAACATATAACTGCTCAATGGAGGATGTTACAAATGCAAAATGTAGACTCAACAGGAAATTGGAAAATCACTTAGACAAGAGACCTGTCAGAGACTGCTTCTGTTGACATTTTGGTCATTACACAGGCTCTGCTGTGTCTCAGCGCACATTATCAGCACTTCACAGAGAACATCCTTCATTATTTATACACTTCACCACATGTTTGTAAATTTCCCTCATGCTTTATAAAACTGGAAGAAGAACTCCATGTAACACAGTGTTGAACTAGTGACAATCAGACTGATGACTGATTTAAAAAGAAACTGCTGAAGCGAGAATTTTTCCTGTGGGAGACAGAATGAAATCTCTTCAGTTTACATCTCTTAATAAACTTCTGTGTAATGAAGTAAAGTGCTGTTTCATTTATAATGTGGTAGGTATGGTTCTGATTTTTAGTATCCTTTGAAAAATATTTATCTAAATTTGATTGCAGTAGAAATAGATCAAAACCCAATATTCAAATTTCCATCTTCTATATAATTGTAATGTGCTGAAAAGTACTTATATAATTTCAGATCTGGAAAACAGATGACATTTTGGGGTTTTAAAGGGCATTTTTAAGCAGAATAGAGATGTATGTGGTGCAACTAGAAAAACAAATTCATTATTTTTCAAATAAGTTTTAGCTATTATTATGATTGAGGATACCTTGCTCTTGCCAAAAGAGAACCAAATGGAATAATTTAAAATTGAGACCATCAGGAAAAGCAGTAACAGGTTCTTCTCTTGTGAATTGTGCAGAAATATAAAAAGCAAATATAAAATACAAGGATTTGGATCTGGGAGCGAGGGGTTTGTCAAATGTGTTAAAAAAAATGATGTGTTGACACTGAGTTGAGAAATTATAGCACTTTTTTATGGGTGCCTTAGAAAATTCTAATACCAGTAACTCACTGAAAAAATCCTTACACTAAACCAACCACAAAAAACAACTGTGACTGCTGTGTTATAAAGAAATGAAGTCCCTTATGAACCACCATGCAGGGGATTTGAGCTGGGAGGTTTTGGGGGTGGATTTTTTGTGAAACCAAAGCTGGATCTTCACAGCACCTAGAACCTGTAGCATACAAGCAAGTCCATTTAGGAAGAATAAAACTTTTATTACTTTAAGTTCATCACACAAAGTTTTTCTTGGGGTTACAGAACTGCTTGTTTTCTTATAGCTTTGTCTTGATTCTCCTGAGTTATTAATGTGCTTTTTAACAAGGTCCTTTTCTTTTTCACAGATTCAAATTTCCATTTACTCATATCCATATCTTAGGAGGTCTGTAGTTCCCAGAAGGAGTTCTTTTTACAATGTTTTGCTCTGTGCTGTTTCATTGGCATTTTTATGTCTAAGGAAAGTTTAATAATGGAAATTAGGGGAATAGAACACTGCAGTGTGGGAGGAAGAGAGAGAAAGAGAGTGTTCTATTCTGAAAGGGAAAAATTTCTTTGTTATCATTAAAAGAATGTGGGGGAAGGATTTTTTTATTCATATGCCTCCTTCTATCCCTGGTACTCTAAAGAAGGTATTTGCCTACAACCTTGCTATTTCTTGTGCCATTGACAGTCAGTTGCTTCTTAACAGTGGCTTGGACTGTCATATGCATACATAAACTTTTTTCTGTTCTTTAGCCAAAATTTCTGTAAAGAAAAGAGACAAAAAGAAAAAAGAAAATAGAAAAAAGGAAAGAGAAGAAAAAGAAGGAAAGGGGTAGGAAGAAAAAATGAACATAAAATCTTGTTAGGATCCTTCTATGAGTGAAGAGATGATACTGTATAAGAAAAAAATCAGCTTCTTATAGGTATATTCTGGGTAAGATTTTCTTTGATGATTTTTCTTCATTTTTTTACCAGCCTACAGCTCTGTTTCCTCAGCATTCTCATCAGCATGTGCTAACTTATGTGATCTTGGTCTGTAGCCCCAGTGGTTGCAAAAAGCAATTTTTAAAGTAATTACAGAAACTCAAAACCCAGATGCAGCTACAAAGAATTCTCAATGCATTATTTAAAAGACAGGAGAAGCTTTAATTTTTAATTAGTTATTAGACTTGAAAATACCTATTTAGAGGAGGCCTCAGGTTTTGACTTCCCAATGGTGTCAATGTTGGGATCCAGGGAAACTAGTCTAGAATCCCTCCTTCGTACTAAACAGCAGCTGAAATCAAGAAACCAATGAAACAATCCTCCCATGTGGAAAAAGTTACTTCACCTGTTAAGTCTGTGTATGTAAACATTGATCTAGTGAAAGGAGTTTGAATAATTGATTTGAATGCTTATCTTTTCAGGGGAGTTAAAGAAGGTTTTAGTTAATGCAGAATTCTTTCCATCATGTCAGGGTGTTATCTACTTCAAAAATTTCAGCCATTGTCTGATTCCAAAAAGCTCAATGTGATCAAGAAATTTTAAACAAAATTTCTTCTCAGATGTAGGAAAATACCTCAATCAAAACAAATTATTATAAAATAGCCTCTCATATTCTTTCTTTTATACTGGTAAGGTACTCAAGTTCTTTGTAAAGTCACCCAAATTACTTAGGAACATTGATTAATAAAAGATCCAAATAAATCCATTGGATAGATGGGGAAAATGTGTTGTTTCCCTAACTTCCCCAGCAAGGTATTGACAGAGATGAGAAAAGAAGGGCATTCAGTTTCTGCAGACTTGCTTAAACAGGGACTGCCGCTCTAAGTTAAATGTTTGTTGTAGGCTCCTGTGTTTTTCTCTGCACATATTTTAGTTTTATTTTTTTAGTGATTACTGCTTAGATAGGAGATATTCTGAAATACATTGATTACATATCAGAAGCAATTTTAATTGAGAAAATTGTGAATAATTTTAAAATTTTCCTCAGTAAGTATGTATTTTTATAATTATTAATTCATTTTCTGCTTGAGCATGTAGAAGCAGTAACACTTTCTGCTTGTCAAGATTTCCACAAAGACCATTTTATCAAACTGAAATATATATTCCAAATACCGATTTGTAATATTCGGGCTGATTCTGTTTTGCACAAATCTCATGACAAAACTCCTCTTGTTGTCTGTTGTGGAAAGATTAGGATTAATCTAGTTCTCTGATAATGTAATGATGCAGGAGTTATGATTAGAGTTCTTTCATAATAGCAGAGAGTGAGTTAATTCAGCCTTTTCTGAGATACTGAAATGACAAGTATATCACTTAATTCAAACTATGACTACAAAGAATCACAGCTGGCATGGCTCATAAATACACAGCATCTCTTTTACTTTCACAGGGTTATCAATGTTTGTTCCACAGCACTTCCTTTCTTGCCACATTGTGTGTTACTATGAATGTTTTCTAGTTTAGTTTAATTTTTTACTAACAGGTGATCAGTGATATTAGTTGCACTAATAATCTTTTTTACTGGATATGGATATTGTCTTCCAGTCTTTTCAGACCTTTGACCTCTGCACATTAGTGTCTTTCTACAGTGTGTTTTACATTGCAAAAGTAAATCAGAAATCAGGTATTCTAATACTATAATATGCTGTATTATCACCTCATCAGTTTTTAATTCTGTCAGTGTAAGCCCAAATTGAATTTCCAGCACCAGAATGTGCACCTGAAAAATGATCTCAGCACTCCAAATCTGAAAATATTGTATTCACAGATTCAGGTCAAGGATTAGCAATATGAAGCACATTAAAAATATGCTAATAGAAACAAACCTTTCCTCCCTTCCTGGGACTATTGGTCACTTCATAGACATTTAGTCAGCCCAAGTCATTACTGTGTTAAACAACTGGGATCCAAAAAGTGTTGCTTTATAATCAGTGCTGGAAACAGGCTATATAAAAAATTTGGGCTTAAAAAACTTGCAGCGAAGGTGTGGCCATCATGGCTCATGCAGCCCAGAAAATTTTAGTAGTAATAGCTACAGGAACAATAATCAAAGTGTGCCATGGAAGCAGGCAGGACAGACAAAACCTGCCATTTTCCCAGAGCCTGAGGACTGCTTGCTGGTCTGTCTGCTCAGGTGGCTGCTGCATAGCCTGTGCTTCTGGCTGATCTTCCAGCTGATGCAAGGGTGCAGGAGAGCACATGTGTACACAGTGAGCTGTGCCATTTCCATTCTCAGCAATGTATGGAAACGTGGATCCAACATCCACACCATTCTCAGGCAGAGCCACAATGGTGTTTTAGGGTGTTCAGCACTCCCTATTGACAGTGTGGTTGGGCTGGAGAGCAGCTTACAGCCTGGATGAAGGCAAGGTTCTTGATGTACTACTCTGCCCTGGGTCTGAGCTGCAGCTGGGTCTGTGGATCAACATGTGGAGAGACATTTCCTGGGCTACAGCTTCAGGATGTTATACAAACCCATAGTATGAAGAAATAGTATAAAGTCTTAAATAAGCTATTCTCAGACAACAGCAGATGGAAAACATTATGTTAAGCTTAGTCTGATGATACAAAATTCTTTTGGAAGAATTCTATGGGTTTTTTTCTATATTTAAAAAATAATAATCATAATACTCCTGTTGTCTGTTTTCTTATAGAGATGAATCTCACCGTGTCCTACATCATCTTTTCCAAGAAACATCTCTTGTTTTCTGTTGCTTTGTGTTGTTAGGGCAAACTTTTAGATTCCATTCACTACATCTTTGCTTTCATTTCACTTTGCAACTATTCCCTCTTCGCATCAGCCTTGAATTTAAAAAGAACTTTAGTACTGTAGAGTTGCATTTAAATCAAAGAAAGAAAAAGAGGGGAAAAAAAAGAAAATAAGACATTTGGAGCACCAAGACAAATGAGTATTTATTTGAACATTCCTGCAACCATATTTCTTGAATGCTATGCTCTGCATTCTCTGCATATGGAAAAAAATACTTTTCTGTTTTTTAAAGTGCTCACCTTTGGGTGACATTGAAGTGGTTTAAGCAGTGAGAGTGAGAAAGGTGACTTCATTTCTGACACTAATGCATGCCTTGCTGATCACCTATGTTCCTAGCCTGGGAGGCACCTCAAGGAATGTGGGAAGGAAATGTCCCACAAGCCCATTCTCTAAAGTATGGGTACAGTGTATTAGCTGCAAGGATGCAGCAAGATCAGCTGGGGAAATGTTCTGATCCATTTCTCCCTGCTTTAGCTCTTGAATGCCTCCTCTTCAGTCCTGTCCCTAGGTCTTTTGAAAAAGTCTCTGATAGGCAATGTTCTGCAGCCAGTTTTGGTTTCAGAGTAGCTGTTTGTAGGTCTGCAGTGTACACAGAGCCTTTCAGAAACACCAAATGAATAAGCAGACAACATTTAAGGGATTCAGATAAACATGGTTTCATCCCTTTTTGACTATTGTTCAGACATGCATTCTATTGTAAGCCAAGACTGAAGTACCAACCTATAGGGTGGTGCCCCTTCCTGCCTGTATATGTAAAAATAGGCTGATATTAATCTGGTCTACAAAAATCAGTATGCATCTCTTGCCATATTTAAGACATTAACTGAATCCCTGTCTCTCACACAGGGTAGTGGGTACTAATCTGTCAGAAAATGGAAGTGTGTCGACTGTGTTATGTCTGTATTAGCAGAGGGAGGATAAGCAGAAGAATGGGAAGCACCCTGAGTTTAAAATATTGGCTTGTTCTTTGAAGCTCTGTTGCTCTGTTTAAGAATTTCATTTCAGACAGTTGGCTCTCTTGTTTCTGAATGATTTGCTGAATGGGAAAAAAGTATTGTGAGTTTTATATAATTAGAAAAAAATAGATTTGTGCATAAGTATTACTGAGGTTGTATTAGAAAAAAAGCTGCTTTTTGCCCTTTTCCAGAAGATGAAGCATTTTTACAGGAGGCTTTCATCCCCATTTCTAGATGAAGCCAATTCACAAACAAAGGTCAAACAAAGCACCTAATTTTTTGGCATTTTTCTACTGCTGAGATGATGTACTCTTTTAGCCTTTTCATGAGTCAGACTTAATGAACAAATCTGGTAGATTCATTGGCATATGCTCACCAGCCAAAATCCTTAGTGGTAATGGCTGGTTATTCCATTTGTCAAACAATTCAGTAAATACTCTGTGGGAGAAAAGGTTCTTCTCTCCAGGGCTGCTAAGGAAGCTAAAATGTTTCTCTCTTCATCTTTGTTTAATTTTTCATACAGTTAATGAAATAATTGAGAATCAGGCCTTAAAAATATGATTGCTTTATTAATAATGGATGGGCACCATTAGAAAGGGCTAATCAACCTGTTAGACTATTTTTTTAATAACATGTGCAACATAATGGTAGCATTGTAAAGCTCTCATTTGAAGGGATATTTTCCCCAGCTGGTTGCCTTTTCATTATTACTGATTCATCAAGTGCAAGTGGTGATTTTAAATCCATTTCTCAGCTTATCATTGCTATCAACCTAAATATATTGGACTGGATTTTCAATAGACATAAGGTAATATAGCTTTATTTAAGTGAGATAAATACACTTGTTTATATTACCCAGAACCTTAAGCTGCGGTTCAGGCCAGGTCTCAGCAGGACTCAGGATCACTCAACCACCCCTGCCTGTCTCCAGGGTACTCCTCACATCCTGTGTGCCCACTACCTCTCCTCCACTGCCTGACCTGAAGGAGCACTGCCTTTGTGTTGCACAAGCCACTGCTATAGCTCTTCTGGTTTTCTCTCTAGCCTGCATTTCAATTTGTGTAATTAAGCTAAGCATGGCGCCAGTTCAAATTGAGTTATAATCACAGCCCGAGAGTGGTTTTCCAAACTCCTTTTTCCTGTGTGTTCTTGTGTGTCAGTCTCTAGAACACAGCAGCAGTTTTTGAAATGCTTTATATAATCAACAGTTTGGAGAAGGAGCATTAGTAAAATTGAACAGGACTTTATGTGTTTATTAACTGTAGGGAGAGCTGGATGGCATTCCAGAGATCTCAACGTGCTTCCCCTTAACGCAACTTTTTAATAAACTGTGCATGCTAGTTACACCCTATGTTGGAAAAGCATAAGCTGGGGAATGCCTTTAAGTAGAAATATGTAAAAAGGAAGAACAGGATGAAAGACAGAATGGGCTGAAAGGTGCTTGGTAATGGATTTGTGTTTGTCAGTCTCATTTTTTATTTGCAACAGTAGTTGGAAGAGACCTAGTCAAGTTATATGCTTCATATGTGCTAGTAATCTCATGATTTCCTGTCACTTCTGCTATAAATTTCACCATGAAGTTTTGGCAATATAGCTCAGCAATATTAAAGCCTCATTTTATTTTATATAAATATGTATATAACAGGTGTAATTAGATATACACATGCAGTAATGTGTGCAATACATATGCACACATATATACATTCACTGTATGTTTGTTTATAGATATCTTTCCAATAAATACAGTAATTGCAAGAAACTCTGCAAATCCAGTATGTCAAGTTTTGGCAAGATTTTCAGAACAATTTTCTTAGTATTTGTATTTCTCTTTGTGGTGTTCTTTTGGCCACTGGGAGGAAGCTGCTCCCAGAGATGTCACTGCCAATGGACCAGACTTTTTTCAGCTCCTCTGAGTGCTCTGATAAAGAACTGCAAGATCTCATAGACCTTGTTTCAGCTGCCAAAACTAAGTCAGCAGTGATGCTAATGTGTACACCCACATGTGATGTTGGATCATACAAGAGCCTGGGAGAATCCCAAGTATAGGGCCCCGTCCTGTTCTTGGGATGTGTACAGTGAACAGCAGTGCAAAACAGTCAAATGCCTCCTGTCAGTATGTCAGTATCTGCAAGAAGGGATTATTTGTGAGCTTTTCAGATTACACTCTGAAATCTTTCTTCCTTTAATCTTGGCCACATCACCTCAGTGTTCTCCCCATGATGTCAGCCTTAAGGTTTCCTTACCCTTCAGATCAGAGATGAAGTGAAGACTGAATTCTGGAAACCTCAGGTTTCCAATACAAGGTGTATTACACCAAAAAAAAAAGTTATTTAGCTACCAACAGTTATAAATCCTGTGCACTGAGGCTGGGTGACCTTCTAATCTATCTACACACTCATTTTGATGTTAAACGTTGGGAAAAACACTTGACAGGCTGCCGAAGAAATCCTGAATTTGCATGAAAATGTGCCTTTCACAAAGTTCAGTTAGAATAAAACAATGAAGGAAGGCTTTCCACACCTTTCACAAAAGAATATATTTCGCCTGTATTAACATTCCACTTTTGCCCTTGCCTTCTGACTTAACCTTTTCTAGGCTGTATAAGATAGTCTTTTGTTGAAGCAGATAGTGGAAACCTTTACATCAGAAGATAGTACTGTAATAAGATACAGTGCTCTGTCTCTCCCTAATTTCTTTCTACTTACCTTTTCTTTCCTTCATGTATTTTCAGTTCTTTCTTACTTGTATTGCTGCTGCTTCTCCCATTTTTATACCATGACACTGGCTGAATGTATGAATTTTATAGGCTAATAAGATGACTTTTTCACAATCTTTTTCACATCTCACTTTTATTCTTCAAACCTCAAAAAAAAAAAAAAACCAAACAAGAAAATAAAATTACTTATTACACAAAATAAAACCAGTTGTCATTCTGGGCACAACATATCTCTGAGGTTTCCGCTTGAGACAGGGAGATAAGGATGACTAGGAAGTACAAGGAAGGATTTCCAGGGTCTGGAATGTGCCTGTGGCTGGAACCAGAGCCAGAAACACCTCTGCAACATCACCCAGATGAAGTGACCTGACTCCTCCTGACTACCCAATTAGGGCCCTTGACAAGCAAAACTCATTGAAGAATCCTTGCAATGATGTAGTAGAGATTAAATGACACCTGTGTTTTTAGTTAGAACTTTAACTTTAGAAAGTTAAAGGGTGTGACATGCATAAATATATATTTGAATATTAACATGATTTCCTGTCTTCATACAGCTTGAAAAGCAATTCTCCAGGAACAGTCATTTAATCTTCTTAGGTGCTTTTGACCACTGCCCTCTCCAAGAATATGCATTTAAAATCTGAAAAATCAGAATATGATTCTGTGTCCATTCATTTACCTTGACATGGTGTCTCTGGCTTCAGTGCCTCTACATGAGTCAAGTGCAGCAGAGAAGGGCAGCAGCAAAACATCCCCTTCCAAGCTGTAGCTTGGAATAGTGATAAATGATTCTCACCTTATTTCCTCCTTTTTATTGCATACCCACCCTGCACACCTGATGTGCACCAGCAGCTCCCAGGATCTGTCTCTGCAGTTGTCTCTGCAATGGTTTTCCCCCATTTGAAAAAAACAGCTGCTCTTTCTGTTCCAGATCTTGCTTGTTATTGATGACCTGCTCCTTCTCAACTTACCTGGTCATCACAAGCTTTTATATTGCACATGATTCTTCTCTCAGCTTGCAGTAAGTCTATTAGCTATAATTGGAAAATTGAACCTCTTCCAGCTGTGGGTAGCTTATTTAGCCAAGATAGGTTTTGTATGTAAATGGAGCATATTACATGTCAATTGAATTGAAAAGTGACTCTTAAAACTCTGTTTACCTTTTATTAAGTTTCAAAATTATTATGCCCCCTGCCTAAATTAAGTTTAGAAGCATTTCATTTTCATTTTTGTTTATCTTGCTATGTAGTCTTATTTAGCTAATTAATGTAATTTTTGCTTATTTGGCATTCCCAGCAACACTCTCTCATGCAGAATATAATTGAAAAATAAAAAAATCAAATTTCAATTAAAGTTCATTAACCTTTTTTACCTATTATTCTCTAAATTTACATATTTAGGGGATTATTTTACCAATTTAAGCAAAATAACTTGTGACTGCAATCATAAATTTATAAGGGATTTTTTGTATTGATTTAAGTCAAAAAGGATGCTATGTAAATCCTTAGTGTTATCTTTCTGGCTTATATTCTGGAGTAGCTACACACCGAACTTTTGGAGCTTTGCAGATTATCACTTCAGAGTGTGGAAATCTCTGATTGTTAGTGCTTTATCACATCTTCCATGGGGCTTCAAACAGTAATTAAAGCAGTTTCAGTACTGGCTCTGCATCTGTATTGTAGTTGGTGACATTATTAGTTGATTAAAGTAAAAAGATTCTCTAAAAAAATCTTGGGCCCAGTTTTGATTGTAAAATTAGGATGAAGCTGAGAAATTGTGAGTATTTGCTCATCTTGATATCTGAATTTACTATTACAAAGGGAAATTTTTAAAAAAATTAAAAGCATTGTCTCAATATAGTCTGGGTTTATAGTTAAACAGCATCAAATTTTCTTGTTCTGATAGTCTGATTTTAAAATCAGGAGTTCATTTTGATATTTTTCTGAATTATTATTGCTGTGACTTGATTCTTCTCCGTGGAAAATATTGACAAAAAAATCTATCTGACAAAAAAAAAAGATGGGACTGGTTCCATTTAGATATCATGTGATTTGGTTTAGGACTGTAAATGAGCTTGACGTGCTGAATAGCTGATGATCTCACTAGGAACATGCTCTGAAGCCATATTGATTGAAACATTTAAATCATGATTGAAAAAATCTGTGAAAAATATCCATTTCAGGAGTTTTCTATATTAGTTTCTCCTTCAAAGGAAGTTCACGCTTAAACCTATTAAAGGTTAATATTTTTATATGGCTTTTTTTTCTAAATTATAACTGAATGCTTCAGTAAGGTTGATGTTAATCTCCTTGAATTTGAAATACATCTGTCAAAATGTAAAGCAGAAGAGAAGATATGCGTCTATAGTGATATCACACTGGTATTTGATATATTTCATAGACACTGCAGATGTTAACTCTACATATCTGACATCAAAGTCTAACACCTTAGACTGCAAAAAGACACCTATTCTGCTTCTGTGAACTAAACGACTGTGGTTATCCAAGGGATGTACACTATATACACACTGGGGAAGGAGATGCTGGGAAACAGTGCCATGGAAAGGGACCTGGAGGTCCCTGGTCAGTGGCAAGCTGACCATGAGTCAGCAGTGCCCTGGCAGCCAGGAGGACCAACCCTGTCCTGGAGGGCATCAGGTACAGCATGGCCAGACAGGCAAGGGAGGGGATTGTTCTGCTCTGCTCTGACCTGGGCAGCCTCACCTCCAGTGCTGGGGGCAGTTTTGGGTATCACAATATAAGAAAAACTTTAAACTATTCAAGAGTGTCCAAAGGAGGGTAGCAAAGACTGGTTCCTTCCAAAGGAGAGGAACTTGAATGGGGAGTGGCTGAGGTCCCTTCGTCTGCTCAGCCTGAAGGAGACTGAAAGGAGACCTCATTGCAACTGCAACTTCCTTGTGAGGGGAAGAGGAGGGACAAGCACTGATCTCTTCTCTGTGGTGATCAGTGACAGGACCCAAGGGAATGGCCTGAAGCTGTGTCAGGGGAGGTTTAGGTTGGATATTAAAAAAGGTTTTTCACCCAGAGTGTGGTTGGGCACTGGAACAGGCTCCCCAGGGGAGTGGTCACAGCATCAACCCCATAGAATGCAAGATGTGTTTGGACGCTGCTCTCAGGCACATGGTGTGACTCTTGGGGTGTCCTGTACAGGGCCAGGAATTGGACTTTGATGATCCTTGTGGATCCCTTCTAGTTAAACAGATTCTCTGATTCTGTGATTTGGGGAGATTTTAGTTGCAAATATTTCCTTAAGTCTTCTTTCTGGGAAGTGGCAGTAACACACATGTACACTAGTCATAGCTCTGCACACCTTGGTTTTGTCCCAACTTGGGGTAGTATCTGAACACAGAAATGGTTCATCTGAAAATATTGAAACAGGGTAGCTGATGGAATTGTTATGCTTGACCCTAACCATCTGTTTACTTAAGGTGCTACTGTAGTATAGTGATATTTTCACTTGACATCTTCATAGAAGCCCTTTTCATCTTCCTAATCACTTTTAACTTTGTCCATACTATTTGGGAATCTTGTTTTGTGCCCTCATCATCTCCTTAAATAATATTTTCATTTTTTCTTTGATAGCTCATCTTCAAATCTACTAAAAGTTCACCTTATGTGCCTTCTTTTTCTTTTAAAACTGTTTTTAAATCATACTTTTTTATTTCCTATTTCCATTTTTAAGGTTTTGTTTAATTCCCTAAAATGTCAGCTCTGTTCACCTGCTTCCTACAACATCTCTTGTTTTAATTTAAATCTTGACTTTCAAGTAGGTACTGTCTCTGAAGCTTTTTCCTCTTTTTTTTTTTGTGTCTTGAGTTACCTCTCTTGTGGAACTGTGCTGTCAGTCAGGTTTTCAGCTTTCTATCACTTGACCTCAGCATGATCATTATTTTCACTTGGTTCTCCGTATTTTTCAGCTTCTTAATGTTTACATTTATAAAACAGAAGTTACTTCAAGGGAAACATCTTCCACCCTGTAATACATACAGAGGTTGAACTTCCTGTTGCTCTATTATGTTGTGTCTTAGGCTTTATATCAAAAAAGTAGTCAGAGTAGCATGCACACACAAGAGCAGATAGAAAGCTGGGGGGAAAAATGTTCTCAGAAATGAAAGTTTTCTAGAACCTGATAGTCAGAAGAAACCCACGTATATCTATGCCAGGTCTTACATTTGACAAGTTTATGAATTCTGGGAATTTTTTACTTTGTGTTTGTCAGAGGATACAAATTGCAGTAGTAAATTAAACGCTTCAAAATATCTAGAAATACTTAATTTCAGGGATCACAGATTTTAAAGGATCCATGAAGAAAGCAGCTGAGTTAGTATTTTACATAATTCTGTCTTGCATCCATTACCAACGGGTCTTGTAACTTCTTTTAAAATATATTTATAATTCCTAAGATCATTGATCTTGAGAGAAATTAGTGAATTAAGGTTCTATTATAAAAACAGCTTTCCTGGTTCTTCCAGTGTTTGCCACTCTGAATGCAACTTGAGAGGTCTGGGTCATCAGAAGGTGTCCAATACAACAGTCATAGACTGAAACTATCACAGGCTAAGTCATGAATTCCAAACTGGAGTCTTTCAAAGCTCTTTCAAGTTTTTGGGTTTTTTTAAACCTTTTTTTTCTCTTAAATCAGTGACACTGGTAACTGATGTTCAACATTTACAAGTTCTGGTCATACAATTGAGGCATGCTGTAATGTCTGTGAGAGAAAGATCCAAAGTTCATGTAAGATAGCCAAACACTTTGATGTGACTTTCTGTAGTTCACTGTGAATATTTAGGGGTGCTTCTGTGGGATGTTTATTAGTGCAACATTTGAATGATACATTAATATTTTTAATTTTTTAGTCTACAGCAGAATAGGTAGGTGTTATGTATTTATTTTTGAATTAAATGAACAGTGCAGATGAAATGAGATGCTCCAGGGCTCACAAGAAACCCTTGGGTAGTGCTGGGAATGAAACCTTGCTCCTTCCAAGTTCCTCTTCTCATGGGACACTGTTAAAACTATGTGAGAAGCACATAGGCATGTGCCCAAAGGCTGTAGAAACTGAGCCTGAGGAGGTGAGAGGAGGTTGTGACCACAGGCATGTTTTCTCTTTTAATACAGGAGAGAATTCTCTGAATTCTTCTGGACAAGTGTCAGGAACAGTAATCAACTATCTTGTTTCAGATATTGTTTCTAAGAAAATGTAAATACTTTGTCCAAACTCACTCACAAGTTTCTACTCATTCTCGTGTTTCAGGATCTTTACAAATCTGTCAATCACCTTGAAAAACTTTTTTCCTCTTCTTTCACTTAAATTGAAAAAGAGCACTAGACAAGTGGTGCATTGTGGGTGACACAGCCATTCCTACAGCTCTGGCCTTTAGCTGTGCAGATCTCCACACAACATTTCTCCCTCCAGAGTTTCCATAAATCTGGTCCAGATACTCTCAGAAGTGGGAAAATCACTCCTCCTCCTCTGGACACTGACTTTAGTTTAGCAGTGCTCATATGGAAGTCCTCCTTCTCAACCACCTGCTTCAGTTTCATGAAATGACCTTTATCAATGAAGCTGATGCCTCGTGTGGTCTACTCAGAATATGTTGCTTCCCTGTTGATCATGTTTGGAAAAATCAACCTTCTCGAAGAAATCAATCTCTCCAGAAAAAAAAAGTAGAGACTGAAAGCAAAACACAATGTTTAACCAACTTCCTGCTTTTTCCAAGAGAGACTCTGGGTTTTGCCCCACCCAATGTAGCTGACCACCAAGTAGGGGATATTTGTCCATATTTTACAGGTGAATCAATAATATGGCTATATTAGGAAATTATTTTTATTCATAGAATTATGTTGAATGATCTGAATAATGCATGACAGCACATACTTCAGTAACAAAAAAATATAATTAAAGTGTCTAGAGAGGAACTTTATTGTTCTGTAGAGGAAAACAGGCTGTTGTTTGGAGGCTTATGTTATTCCTTTTCCATTCACAGAGGAAATCTGTTTGCATTTATCATATCTGTCTTCTTCCTGTGCATCCTTCAGGAAACATTTTTTTTGAAGACTAGGAAAAAAAACTAAATACGGCACAATAATATCCTCTTTTAAGCTCAACACAGTAATTTATATCTATTATCTAGCATATATTATTTTAAATACCAGAAAAATTATACCCTAGAATGAACTGTGCTGCACATTGAGTTTTAATCTCCTTCTCCCTAGCAACAATCAAAAGAAACAATAAGGGCAATAAATAGCCAAATAGGGCATAAGAAATGAATAAAAATAGTGTCTCTGTTTGGGGAAATAGATCTTTAATCACTTCTCCTCTGATGTCCCTAAAATTGAAGGTTAGAACAATTAACAGTTTTAAAGAGCAGTTTGAAAATAGCTTCAGAAATGGTCTTAGTCTTGAGAACAATAGGCATTTTCTAAAATAAACAGGATCATACCCAGGGGATCTTGCTGACTTCAGGAAGTTCAAAAGACATCCAAGCTCTAACTCACAGAGGAGGGAGAAGCAGCAGCCTCAGGCCATGTCTTCACTGAAAAAAGGGATGTTTTTACTCTGCATTAAATTTAGGTGGTGGAGATGTTGCTTTACTATGACAGTGGGGGCAAGAGTAAGGTAGATTTAGCTTTCTCATAGGCAATTTGAGGCCATCCTTGAGCTGAGGTACAAAGATAACCTTTATGAGGCTCAGTAACTGTTCAAATCTAGGGGTTATCTGGTTTCAATGGCTATCCTGAGTTATTTATTTAAATTCAAAATGGAAATGGTTCCCCATGTCCCTGTGAAGTCAAACCTGAATATGTTGTACACCGGCAAGCTGGCAGCAACCCTATAGCAGGAACTAAAACTGCAACTGCTCTTTCTGTGTTTAACAGAGGTTATATTAAAATAAGAATCTCTTTTGCAGGCTCAAAGGATGGGTTTTATATATGCAAGGGCCAGTCTCCAACTGAAAGGGATGAGTGATTGAAGATATCTGTATTTGGGTAAATAGGTGGTAATCTAGGTAGTTCTCTGCTGCATTGTTCTTTGCTCTTTACATTCTGCAAGGGAGCTGAAGTATATTTCAGAGGTTTGCCTCAACCCTGAAGCTCTGTTGGGAGAGCAAAATGCCATCCTCAGCATCTCTGCTATGTAAAAGCAGAAGAGAATCAGGCTCTGCCTGCAATTTTTAAATTTTAATCTTAATTTTGCTAAATGTGAGAGCAGTTGGAGCCAACTATTACGTATCACTATTACTTGACTATAAAATTAGTCCAGGAAAACTAAATGTCTACATCAGTTGGCTGACATCACATGGCCCAAACATGAGCTACTCTCCAAGTGAATTGCAGAGCTATAGGTGTCATTTTACCACTCCAAGAGGGACAGTGCTGTGCCTCCCAAAAGTTTAATCTTCAGTCTCTCAGACTGCTGACTTTTTTTTTACAAAGACTCATAGCAGCTCACAAGAATCAGTGGAAGTTTTGCCACTGACTTACAACAGGAGCTTTTCAAAGCCCCACTCAAACTTACACACCTGAAAGTGATGACTTGTGAAGTTAAATTCAAATATATGAGGGTGCAGTTCATTCTTCATGAACAACAGCTCCAGGGCTGTTTTCTGCCTAAGTGAAATATTGATTGTGTGTGTTTTGTTCTGGTCTATGGGTGGGAATTGATGCTGCAATTAACTGCACAGGTTGTCTGGACCACCAGTCCAACCCAAGCTTGCTGTGTCATTGGGCTTCCAGTGGGCACCAGAGAGGATGAAGTTTTCAAAAACATCAAGCGGGAGCTGAGTACTAGTTGCACCTTGAATAACTTTTTTGCTTGCTTCAATATTTTTTTTTTCTCTAATTTTTGCTTTTTTATTATTTTCTTCCATTTAATAACAAACGGGTCAGTAGATTCACAGTGAAAGAAAAAAAAAAAGAGGTTTTCATGCTTATTAAGAAGCACAGTTGACAAAAAATCACTCTGGATGCTTTCAAAATAAAAAAATTCTGGTTTTAAAGATCCTGCAATTTTTAGGAGATTTCTTACCCTTAAAATAATGTTGAACTAAAACGACTTTTCAAGGAGAAATGTTTCACCAAAGGCAATTTTGTATTATTGTTGTAATGTATTGTAGGTTTCTTTAAAGTGACTCATAGCTTTGCAGCAGGAGAAAAAGTGTAAATAAAATCAAGAACTGTAATTTTTAGTTCATATTTTTAGAGAATCTGCTCTCATTTGCTGTTCTGAACTCAATACAATCTGTATTTTTCTTGGTTTTTAATTTAGTCTTGCAAGTTTGCAGGAGAAAGCTGATACAGAGAGCATGCTCCTAAGACTGCTATTTTGCCCATGTGGGTCACTTGATGAATTAGCATGTGTATTTATGTTAAGAGGTGTGAGCCTCAACATTTTCTGAAAAAGAGTGGTGTGGTGCAGTCAAGTGCCCTGTTTAGAGATGTTTCCTTATCTATTATTACCCCAGATTTGCTTATTGTTATGATCATTCAATTGTCCTAACTGATAAATAATATTTATTATCACAATAAATTATGATAATAAATATCATAATTTTTGTGCATTAGGTGAAAATATTTTCTCTCCCATTTCATTGCTTATGACATTCCAATACTTGAAACTGATTTTCATACCCCCTATAGCTTTAATTTAAGCATGTATTAATCTGTCAATCTTTATCCATCAATCACAATGTCCTGTTCTATAATAATGCGTTCCTATTTTCTAAAAATTCTTGTATTTTTTGTGATACAGACTTTTCAGAAATAGGAGCACAATATTTTAGATGTTGTCTCAGTGGTATACTCACTGGGGTTTTGTTGTGTTGGAGGTAAATAATACTATGTTCCTTGTTCTACTCTGAAATGTTATCGTTGATGATCCAGAGGAAAAATTTTGTTAAGTTTTCCTTCAAAGAAATTAATTAGAAACACGCAACATACAAACAAACAATTGGTTTTACTGGTTGAATATTGTTTCCTTAGGTAGATTTTTGAAACAATGAACACACTATGCACAACATTTGCAATCAAATATTTATAGCTAGCCTTACAAAGAGTAACTTTGCTGCCAGAGGTGGAAGAGAAAAGGCACAAATTTTTACTTAAAGTCAGTCTTTCTTCTCTATTGTGAATAATTTTCAGGCAGAACTGCATTTCTGTAAACTTGTTTGTTACTAAGGATTTTGTCAGAAGCCGCTTCTGGGTATGTACTATAGCTCAGTGACAGCAATTTGTGTACCGTAAAGCCAAAATTTTAAACATTTTAGTGTGACTACATCGCCATGGGAATATAGAAATGCTTCTACAGGCTGGGGACAGCCTGTAGAGTGGCTTGAGAGCAGTTTGGCAGAAAAAGACCTGAGCATGCTGGTTGACATTCAGCTCAATATGAGCCAGTGTGTGACCAGCTGGCCAAGAAGGCCAGTGGTATCTTGGCCTGTATCAGGAGTAGTGTGGCCAGCAGGAGCAGGAAAGTGACCATACCCCTGTACCAGTGAGGCCACACACTGAGTCCTGCATTCAGCTCTGGCCCCCTCACTTTAAAAAGGACATTGAGGAGCTGGAGCATGGCCAGCAAAGGGCCACAAGGTTCACAAAGGGCCATGGGGATGTTTTATGGGGAACAGCTGAGGGATCTGAGTTTGTTTAGTCTCAGAAGACAAGGCTCAGGGGGATCTCATCAATCTCTAGAACTCCCTGAAAGGTGGTTGTAGTGAGGTTGGGCCCCTCTCTTCTGCCATGACTGCAGTGAGAGGACAAGACTTAATTACCTTAAACTGAGACAGGGGATGCTCAGATTATGTATTAGAAAGGAAAAAAATCACCAGTAGAGTGTTCAGGTATTGGAATGGACTTTCCAGAGATGTGGTGGAGTCACCATTCTTGAAGGTGTTTAGGAGGCATCTGGATCTGACACTGCATGATGTGGTTTACTGATTAAGGGGTTACAGTGATAGTGCTAGGTGAAAGTTGGACTTGATGATCTTAAAGGCCTGTTCCAACCTTGACAACTCTATGATTCCATGGTGCTAAGTACATCAGTGACCAAGGTCTTTGATGTACACAGAGAACTTGTCACAAATGCATTCTCTCTTGTCAGCCCTTCAGCAAACTCAGACTTCATCTCACTGAGCACACAGTTCTTGTAGAAGCTATGCTCTCTCTTGGAAATTAAGCCTCACCAATCAGATTTTCTAGTCTTCACCTCTTCTTTTTCTCATCTTTTTCAAAAGTAATCTTTACCTCTGAATAAATGATGTTCACCTAGCTAGCTAGCCCCACCCAAAGCATTTACACTTTTTTCTCCTTTTCTCCCTCAGAAGCATCATTAATCTGTAGCACACAAATTCTTTGCATGTGGCTTTGGAGTTGTTTAAAAAGGTAAGAGCAAAGAGGATAATTACAGACAGGTACTGTTGAGGAAACATTCTTTGCCTGTGTTGCCAGAGAGCAACTCTGATACCACGCAGTAAAGAGCTTTTGAGGAACTGGAGGTCTTTCCATTCAACTACTGAATTCATATGGTCTGTTGAAATGGTCAGTGTGGTGGTGCAATCAGGGTTGACAGATGCCCACTGCCTCCCAGAGCAGTGATTTTGTTTCACCTAAAGAGATAAAAAGCAATACTGCCTGACACAGCAAGGTCTTTGGAGCCCTTCTTAGCAGGACACATCTTTCTACACTTTGCTCTTAAGCGCTCAGTATCCCATGGCAACCTCTTTTCTTCAGGGAGCTTTAGATTTTGACATATCATTAATACATGAGTTGAGGAAGCAAAGCTGCAAAGCTGGAGATTGGTTCATGGATTTAACTGAGGTAAATAGCAAGGAAATTTAAAGGCAGGCTGAAACCAATTTTATAGTACTTCCTGTGGGATTAATGTCTAAATTTGTTTGTCTGGTAATGAAGAAAAGTTATCACCTGCAGGTGCATGTAGAAATTGCAGAAGAGAAGTGTTTCTAAAAAGGAGAGCTGCAAGGTAGTAACACCAAACACTTTAAAAAAAAATAGTGTATTTTAAAGCACTAGCTGCTAATTGAAGAAGAGACCTAGTGAAATTCACTCAGTATGGAAATACTGTGACCTGCTTGACTATAGAATAGATATTATAGAGAGAACAGCAAGACCACTGGGAAAAAAAAGTAGGGTGAAGTATAAGCTACATATATTCATGTATACTTGGGTATACAACAGACTGAAACACTTGAAATTACAACTGGCTCAGTTCATCCCTAGTATGTTGAGTCTTCATTTCCTGGATGGTAGCTTACTATTTGGCTACCAGTTGCTCTAGAAGAGGCAAAATATGAGATAAAAATAAAAGAAGATAATAAGGGGATGATAAAGAGCAACCACTATATATGTGGACTGTACCTTTCAGGAATATTCATTGACTAACCTCAAATATTAATTTCTCTCAAGCTCAGAATATGATGATTGACCACCAGCATTCAAAATCCCTTTGCTCTAGAATACACAGGGTATTGCTTAGCAAGTAAGATGCAAATGTGTTAGCATCTCTGCATGCTTATTGCCTGCCTATGATGGGTTATATTAATATTTAGATTATGTAAGGAGGGAAGATGCATTGATACAGGCATGGAACCAGATTCTTCTTTTATTTATGAGATGCAGATCTTAGTTTCCCACAAGATGCTTGCTGATTCACCTGAAGGCAATTTCTGAGGTAAAAAACAGATCAACAAAGGAATACAGGGAGATAAAATACATTCATGAATTTTACCTGCTGCTGTCTCTTGGTGAAAATTTGGAAGAATATGGCTTCAGATTTAAAATAAAGTTGTTTGGGGTTATGGATGGAAAGAACTCAGGAAGAAACTCAAGAACTTCAAAAAACAATGCCTTGTGGAATAATTTTGCATGGAATTGGTAGAAGTTCATTTATTCCAGAGTAGACATGAAAAGGAACCTGTATATTTCATCGGGAAAGAATAGATGATAAGTTGCATAAATACTTTGCTCTTATGTCTTATTTTACCAACTCTGACACAAAGCAAGCTTTCTGAATGCATTTTGCAAAGACAAGCTTCTTCTCATACTTTATTGCAAGGACATATCTGAAGTTTGCTGATCTAGTAAATCAAGAAGAAGGTCCTTCTTTGTTATTTGTGATTAATACTCTAAATGTAAAATGATGATCATTTGGACTGACATGGTAACTTTAGTTAGGATAAGCAAAGACCATTCTCTATGAATGCACATGAGCTACAGAACATATGAGAAATGGTAAAAATAACATTTTAGATATTGAACTTTCTAAATTAGATCTTACATTTTGCATTAGTTCTTCAGCCTTAAATTTTATAAATGCATCTAGAAGATTCTGGGAGATAAATGTCGTCATATGTTCTGATCTCTTGCCCAATGTAATTTTTCTCAGGACAAAATAATGTTTTAAACAGTAGCACAGGTAATTTGTCCATGTCCAGCCTGACATCTCAACTTTCAGATGTTAGGGAAAGATGACAGGGTGCTACTTGCTGGAGTATTCAAGAAGCCTTTCAGAAAAAAAGAAAACCAACAGTAATAAAACAGAATATCTGTATGAAAAGCCTTACCTAATTTGGCTTTATTGAGCCTGAAAAAATGATGTCTCTAGTGAGAGTAATGCCTCCAGCAGATAGGAGATCCCCTCTAGAAGCTGTAGAAATTCTGTTGCTCTTCAGAAAAGGGCCATAGCCTTGGAAATGCTGGGCACTTATATAGATGAAGGGTTGCTTCTAGTTTTTCTTCAATTCACTATATCTGTGTATCTGATGCACCATGTAGAAAACTGAACATGTTTTTTGCACAATGTTGGCTATTTGTGTGGCCACAGCAACACGGCGTGAGTTGTTCATTCCTCATACCCAAACTTTTAGTGATTCAGTCTGCTAATTCTGGGAGGTTCTACTGCAAGATGTGTAGTTGTAGTTTTTCCTTAAATCTGTAGGTCTTATGAGAAGCCAATAGAAGTACCTTGATAGTCTTCATGATGACAGGGGAAAGTGTGAAAATATGGCCTTGATGCATTTTGGAGGTTCAAAGTCGCATTTAAAACTTCCTATTTTGCTATTAGGCATATTGTGTTTGGCTATTAATCATTGTCGTGTTTGGAGCTGATGATGGAAATGAGATCCTCAGCTGCAGATGGGGGTTGTAAATGCAACTTTGATATAAGCAGTGACATCTATAGTAACCTGAGATGCATTGTCCCCAGAACATTAGAAGAGACTTACCAGTGGTGGCTATCTATCATGGTCCAATAGTTACCAATAGTTCCTTCCAAGTTTTCCAATAAGTGGCTTCTCACAAAGCAGATGGAAAAAGATACTCATGGATCCTTCCACCTTTGGGGAATGGCAGCTTTTCTGTCCACGAATGGAACATTTGGGCCTGACATAATGAGGTGTGGGGAAAGAGAGACTACAGAGACTATGAATTGCTTGGGTGTATGTGAAAAATGTGATACTAAACAGAAGAAGATTGACTTGGATCTTGATTTATAAAAATGTGCTCTGGTATACTTTAATATGACTCTAAAATACATTCCTTGGGTATTTTATTCAGCAGGATTTCCTCCTGTTGAAAGATATTTAAATGATAAAAAGCTCAGAAAAATTGCAACAACTGAAAAAAATCAGCGTAAGTATGCTAGTTTATATGAATTGTCTGTACATGAGGTGCTTTCTTGCTTTTTATAAGGATGGTAACAAGCAACCTCCTACAGGCCTTGATCACATTAACATCAAACAATCATACAGCTACTGGGGAAAAAGAAGGTGCAGCTGTGGGTGAGTAACGCATTTCATATCTTGTTTTTTTAAGAGGCAGGCTCCATGTCAGAAACAGCACAAACAACAGAAAAGAGGCTCTCAGCTGTGACCAGGCTTAGGTGAACTGACTGGCTGCAGATGGCCTCATAAATAAGAAAACAAATAAGTGATAAAAGCATCTTTAAATATCCTTTCTATATTAAGAGACATTTACTTGAATGAATCTCGCTGTCTTTATTAATTCTAGTTTCTGAGACACAGTATGTGGCTGAAATTCCCTTGTGATATGACTGGGAATTTTTAATTTTTAATTCATTTTAAAGGTACTGAAATGCAAGCTCATAGAAAGGGTGAGAATGATGATGTGTTACATACTTTTCTTCATCCTTCTCCACCTCCTACCATTGGAGATTCTCAAATAAATTTTGTTACATTAATACCTGTAATTGGTGCTATTTTTCATTTGATTGAAAGCTGCTTACAGATTATCCAAGCAAAATAAAGATGCTGATGCTTGTTGCTTACACAGAAGTGGCAGCTGGAAGATGCCATGTGACTCCATACATACCTAGAAAGAGGGAAAGGCTGCCAATTCAAGCAGCTGTCCTGCCATGGTCCTACTTCACCTCCACTTCCCTGGGCCTCAGAACCTGATCCATTTGGAGAGTTGAGCAAGCACTTAACTGTTAATATCTTCTGCATGCCTTCTCCACCCTCATTAACTCAAATTTGCTTTTTGACACTTCTGAAGCAAAAGAGAACATGTGCTGTGTGTGGTGTAGCACTTCACCAGCTGGGACTGTCCCTCTAGTGGATTCCCATTTGGGTAGCAACCTGAGGCTCACTGTCTCAGGTATTTTTGCAGCAAAGCACAACTAGATCAAAGCAAGATAGCAAAACAGAGTGGTAGGTGTAAAAGTTATCTTCATTAGTTCCACACATACTTTTGATCTCTCTGAACTGCTCAAATGTTACAGGACTTCATAAAACTCTTGTCACCAGGTGCTTTTCTCCTTGTGCTGCCTGGGCGGTGAAAAGACAAGAGATATTTTCTACTCTGACCACAGGATGTGTGTGGCCTTTCTCTGTGGATGAATATGCTCATGATCTCTATCTATTATTATTTTAGTCCCCAAGTCTGAAGTAAGCTCAGAAACTAAGCAACAAAATACTTTATTCAAAATACATAAATATTTAAATTTGGGGTGGCTGCTACATTGGGTCTTAAGCATTTTGTGTTTTTTTCACACAACTAAGCAGTATACTTGTGGCACAGATGAGTAATGCAAGGTATCCAGACAGGGTTAGTATGTTCTATTAAATCACTGATAAAGTCAGAAAAATGGGCAGGATTTTGGCAGCATGGTCCTTGTTCTAGGGTGACTTTAAGATGCTTGTATCCCTTTATCTATGTCAAATATACAAATGAGTATGCAATAAGGGGTGTGTTTAGCAAGACGTGTTATGCTTTAGTTTTATCTTTTTCTTTTCTATCATTTTAGTAGCCTAACATTTAAGAGAAGGTAGAAGACAGTCCTATTTCTGTCTGACAGAACCATATCCTGTAATAGCTTCATTTTTTTTATACCCTCTTCAACATATATGACCCCTACATGTTTATGATTTTACCTCTAACATGATTGTGTTACCTGTGCGTGCAACAGCAGTGCAGTGCAATTTTACAGAATACTGATAGTTATGAAAACATGCCTACAATTTATAACCTGTTTCCTATAAATTGGAAAGGAAAGGTATAATTTTATATGTATTTTATCTTAGATGCTCAGAGCCAGAAACTTAAACAGAATGATAAAAAATGATACAGGATGATAAAAAATGGAAGCCTGTAACTATTTTCTTAAACATATATAATTGAAAAAACAGTCTTAGGCTCAAGTGTTGATTTGAATGGGATAAGTAGCATCATAAGAAAGTCCCTGGCAGTTAAGCCACTTTATGCTCCGATATTCTTCAGTGGTCAGAGTCAATCTATGATCCAGACCAAGGTAAAGAGGAAGAGGTATACAGAAGGGAAATAACAATTATCTTCATGTGTCTAGTCATTCCTTTCTCTCAAAGGTGTTATTGAGCAGGATCATCTTCATTATTCTTCATATCCTTTTAATATAAGAACAGTTGTCACAGAAAGACTTAATTATTCTCTATCTGATCTTGCATCTTTTTTTCTTAAATGATGTTCACTGTCTCAGGCTGCCAGTTAGTTTTGCAGGAGATATTTTTCATGTCTGATCTTTTCAATGACTTTATTGTTTACCTTCACCTTCTCACAAAGGTCTTTGGAGTAGTCACAGTTAAATATGCTCAGGATTTCTTGGAGTTCAGGAGAAAGAAGACAAGCAGCAGAATTAAAGCAGCAATGAGAAATCAATATTACACTGCTTGACTCCTGAAGATCTATGGACCAGGGAATCAGGAATTCTCTGAGGTGCTGTGCAAACACTGCACTCCCTCCACACACGTGTTCTGCCCTGTAGCTTCCTCAAAGAGCTGGATGGCAAACAAAGCCAGAAGGTCATGTTCTGCTGTCCTACAGGCATGAAGGCATTCATCACAGGGCCAGGGCTTTGTCTGTGTTGTGTCAGCACTTCATCACATTTCATTTCTTTCCCTGTCTCTCCTACCTCTGTATGTGGTCAGAAATATTTGAAAAAAATAGCTTCTGCTTTCTGACTCTTGTCCTTAAGCATGGCAGATGGCAGCTCAGTTTCAGAGTGTGCTCTAGCAGATTTTGATTAACAGTTAACAAGCATGAGCTTTCAGGCTTTGCTTCCAGTCGTTTGGCAGTTCCCCATTATTAACTGCTGCTGTTTTCACTAAAGTCCTTTTTGCTGGATCGACCAAATTTCATGGTGACAGACTTAAAAGTGAAGAATACAGCTTTAAATAGAAAATAGTAGGATCTTGGTATGTATAACAGATCATTTAACATCTGTTCGTGTTTTTTATCTATGGTAATTACCTTTTGTTAATCAAAATCTTAGTTTCTGAGGCAAATAATTGCATCACCATTGGAAAATAATGTCTTTAGCATACTTTACTCCTAGTCCAGTTCCAGCTTCTTTAGAAGCATCCTATGACACCCCAAAGAACTGACTTTCTGGATGGTTCTAAGATGGTGTTGACAGCCTTCTGAGAGTCCTCCTTCAAGTTCTGCATGGTGGTAGCTGAAAACTTTATGAAAGTTAAAAAGGACAGTGTAAGACTGGAAGAAAATATGGGAGCTATAAAGTTTTTCTTGAGATTCACTGGCCCTCTAGAATGAGCACAAGTAATGCCAGAAATATTACCCAGGAGATCATTTAACATCCTTCCTGCCTTAAAGACTCAACTGTTGCTCATGCTTCATAAAGCTATTTATCTCTCTGCGGAGTTTAATAGCTCTAGGGCTTATGGTTATTTTTAGAGAAAACATAAAGCAAATGTCACCCACTTTCTCTCCCTTACTCCTCACCAGTATTTCTCTTCAGTGCACTGTGCCACTGATTGCAAAGCTGAATGCTGATGGATACTTGCAGTGTCCCACATGTGGTTTCCTACCCATTTTTACTGAAGCTATTCCCTTTCATAGGAATGGTCTGACAGGCATATCTTCCTGGAGTTTCTCTAAGTTATATGGCAGCAGTTGTGGTGAAATTCTCATCACAGAAGTGGTATTTGTAGACTGTTGTGGGGTTCCTCATACCAGGAGTATGGCAAGCTCCAACAGTGGCATCTTTGCTGCTCAGGATTTTGCAGACTGCTCCCAGCTTTCCCCTTGGGATTCATTGCACAGAGGGTTGTGAGACACAGTGTAAACCTCAAAAGTTTCTGGTTTTCTTACATGCAGGAGCAAATGTTTCGTGGTTCTTAGATGAGTGGAAGGTATAAATGAGTGGGTTGGTGAAGACTCTTCTCCAAGGATTTGGGCCAAAATCTGGTTGTACCTAGTGAAGAATGGGCAAAGTGGAAAGAGGAAAAACACAGGGGTTATGTTTAAAGAGGTGGTTTAAACCAGAGCCCTGGGGACTTCTAGTGGTGTACAGTAAATGAGACAAATGCAAGAAGAGTGTCCCAGGGAGATTGCCATAAATTAATTGGAGGCAGAGTTTGAGGACTGAGCTCTGGCATGAGCCTCCCTCCAGCTGAAACATTTGACAGGGCTCAAATACACGTCATACCATGGCTCTCACCTTGGAGACTGGTTCTCCAAGGCCTGGGGGCTCTTTGCACAGCTGCAGTGTGAGAATCCCAAACATGGATCCATATAAAAGATTATAAAACTCTGAAGGCACTGAAGCATAGCTGCTTGCAGAGGTTTTTGTCATAAATACTATAATTCCTTTGGGAATCATGATTCTTAGGCAGTGACTTGTCTGATCAGCACTATTGAGGGAACAGCGCTGCTTACCTGGCTCAAATGATTTGGTCTGTATGGCTACAGCACTTCCTAAGTATTTACTGATGTTTACATTTTTGAAGCAATTGAATAAATGTTAATGTATCTAATTTAAAGTGCCTATTACTTGAGATACCATTATTTTCTCCTGCTCATAAAAAAATATCATGCATAATGGATTATGTTTTAATGAACATTCTCATACACCTATTTCTAGGACTAGTCTTTAAAGTAATGGAGTATCAAATTCTGTAAGAGGATACATATAAATATTTCCATCAAAGTCCAGGAGTTAAGTCTTGTTTGGTCTCATGTAACTAAAAGAAACAAACATAGAATAATTTGTCTTTGCCCTAAAACTGTATTTTATTTTTCTTCTTTGTAGCTGTGCATTCCAGTTTGCAAGCTAGAACAGCCTGTAAATATATTATTGGGAAAGACATAAGGTCAAACATTTCTTACTCAACTCTGAAACACATTCCAGTTAAGTTTATAGAGCATTTTAACTTTATGTTCAGAAAGTAGTAATCCCCATGTCTCAGTTTTCTATTAGGTATAAATCAGCTGAAATGGTTTAGACTAGCCTATCATGCCTATATTGATGAAACTTCATATGCAGATTAGACAGTTTTGAAACCTGGAGGTATTTTAATGCTGCTATTTTCCTTGATCATTGCCAATTCCATCTTTGTCTCCAAGTCTGGCCAATACCTTGGTGTTTCTGAAGTGAGCTATTACAGCTCTTCTTTCAATTAAAATGGTGTGGGATAGGCTTTTATGTCAAAACCTCGTGTTGTTACTGAACAGAAATTCTACTTATTGGTTAGTTCAAATCAAAATACAGCCATTTGGATATAGCTTCAGAATATGTCTCTTCTTATTTAAATATATGAGCAGTCACTTGAATTAACAGGCCATGAGATACAGTGAAACTATACCACAAGTAATATCCTATAATAACAACAACGCTTCTCATGCTGTCCTTTTCTTATATTTCAATAATAATAATAATAATAATAATAATAATAATAATAATAATAATAATATACAGGCTCCCTCTGAGAAAATGTCAGTAGTTTGGGATATTTCTGGACCATCCCATAAAGATATAAGTAATTAAGCATAGCTAGATGTCAGGACGACAGACGCATTCACCATGTAATGACTGTGATTCTGTCTTGCTGAGAACATTTTCACTCCTGACATTCTTGCTGAATGTATGTACTCAAAATGCATTATTTTCTCACATTTGAGTCTACACTTGTAGATGTTACAAAAAATAAGATATTGAGGAATGCAGGTTGTTATAGGCTGAAAACTGAAGTAAGATTACAGAGTAGGGCTCTTATATTTCATTAGCATGTATGTGTTTTTGTATCTTTCAAAGATATAGAAGTCATGCATTCTGCTTGTTGCTTATTAATAAATTTCTGTGCTGGTCATAAGTTCAGTCGCTTTATCTCACAGGATTTTCCCCCTTTTATCTCAGCTAAATTCTTACTCTTTTCATTCTTTGTCCATGATGGAAATGTTAAGGTTTCAATGCAATAACAAAGTCAATGAGAGTACCTCAGAGAACAAGAGTTGTGGAATTGGATCAGTTTTACTCAAGACAATGATTTATATGCTCTGATAGGCACAGTGTTCATGGACCTGGGCTTGGAAAGGACAATGAAAGCTCTTTCCTAGTGCAGCTCCAGCAGCCTGGTGGGCACATCTGAAGGAACATGTAGCATGTCATGCAGCTGACAGGCAATTCTACCACTGGAAGAACCCAGAGAGGACTTGCAGCTCCTCTGCTACGCTGATCAAACACACCCATCCTTTTCTTTCCTTTTAGTTTAAACCCTGATAAGAACTTCTCAATTTCTGAACAATCCTACTACCACGCCATTAATGACAGGAATCAATGTTCCTTGAAATTTGCTTTTCTTATGGCTGCTTTTCATTCTGCTGAGTTCAAGGAAGCATCTCTACTAAGAGTCACAGTAGGAGACCATAGAAGAATGACTGAGCAATGAGAAGTTTTCTGGGCCCTTTTAATCAATAAAAGTTGAGGTTACTGAATCAGGCAAGTTGTGAATTGAGGGGGCTTAAATAGGTGCTGGGCAGCCATAAGCTTAAATTTCAATTTTAACTTTTGCTACCCATTTTTGTGTCACTTCATCTAAAAAAAATAATCTGCAAATAAATCTAGTTAAGAAGATTCTCTTTAGGATTCTGTGTAGTATCACAAAAAAAAAAAAAAAACCAAACAAAAACAAACCCCAACCAATGTTTTTCTCTTGTTCTTTTCATTAAACATATTTAGCTAGCAAGTGATCTGATTAAGTAATTACTTTTTTGACAAGTTTGTGGCAATTCAATATCTAATTCAGTGCTGCAATTCAGACTAGAACAAAATCTGGACTCTTGAAAATCAATAAATAGAACATAGGGCTTCAATGTGATTCTTTGATGGTACAAGCTATGCCAAGTGCAAATTAAAACTGTCTGTGCTTTCTACTGACTTTGCTGAGAATTTGAAATCAAATTCAAAATTACAACTATTTTCTCTTGCAGTGTCCCCCTGGAGGCATTTGGGATTTGCTCCATCCTAGGGCAAGACTTTGTCTCAAATTGTCTCTCTTATTGTTACTTTGTGACGCAATTTCTCACATCTTTGAAATCAAAGTAACTTTCCCTATCAGGAACAAATCCAAGAGCCACATAAATGTTTTTGAAAACAACAGATTAACAGTGTATTAGTTGCCACATTTATTTAAATTTAAAACCAAACAAAAAAAGTTCTTTAAGTTGCATTACATTATTTTTGTTTTCCTGTTTCTATTTGTTTACTTGTAATGCATAAGCATATGCATTCCATGTTTTTAAATCTTTGATTAAAACCAAAAGGTTTTTTTGATTACTTACTGGACCAGTTTCCAATATCTCCTCAGTCACTGGTTGAGTAACATTGTTTGGCAATATGGATGAAGTGTAGCTGGATGAAACAGAGTTTGGAAGAAAACAGTTCTTGGCTGATCTTTCTTAAGTGAGAATGATCACAGTCTTATCATTCTCAGCTCCAGATACTGACACATGTCTTTGGCACCACTTTTTCTAATGAACAAATATTGAATTCTATGCCTATTGTATTATTATTATCTAAAGCATGAAAAACTGTTTCTGAAGTGGGCACCCCTTTGCACTGGGAAGATGATAAGTTAATGAAAAGCCTGTGTCAGATATTAATTATGTTATTTAATGCACTGTTGGAAAGTGTTAGCAGCATGTTTTGTAATGTTTTTTAATTTATTTCTGAGTCAACTTACTTGAAACTAAATCTTTAACTGATTTTTTTTTAAAAAAAAAACAAAGCAGCTTATCACTGGCAATCAGTAGGAGATCATACCTGTGTCAGATCTTACTGGACATAGCAAAAATCATAACTTTAAAGGATGACTGTAAGTTTGCTCTCATTTCTCTTTGCATCTGAGTTCCCTCTTGGCCTGCAGTACCAAACTTGGAAACCAAGTTTCCAATTTTCTCTTTCTGTCCTGCATACAGGTGTGAGGAATAAAGTAGTAATTTAAATAAAATATGTGCCTGTGCACCATTATTCTTTCCATATGAAATTCTGGTTGTTACAATCCACAGATGAAATCAGAAATTAATGATCTGACTGAACTCCATCTAATATTTATGGTCACAGACAAGGAAGTCTTTAACAGAGCTGTGGATGAGAACAAAAAAACAGTTAATTTTAAATCATGTTTTAAACTTTGGATTTCAGAATGATGGCAGGAGAAGTCTCCATATCTACTGTGCTGCCATGGTTAAAACTTTTGCCAAATTCAGCTGTGGAATGGGGATGGTTTCTCTTTGCTATAGGAAACAATGAGTATGTGAACCTGAGAATTACACTTGTTTGCCTTGTGATAATTGAGTTGCATGCACTTGCATGGCACAAACTGTTTGTAAGATAAAGCAATACTAGGTCATGCTTGCCACTGAGCAAAAGGAAGTGAGAATAGGTATGAGATGTCCCTCAGAACTGCCAAAAAATCAAAATTCACCTGGGACAAGGGAGTGAATTTTTAGAAGAGAGTGTGGAGTCAGGATGTTTGTCCTTCTCTAGGAAAATGGAAGTGGTAGTGCTGTATCATGACTTAAAGGCAGTGAGTAGACTGCCCTGCAGACCAGATACTGACTGCTATGGCTGTTACCAAATTTGTGTGATAGGATGGAAATTCTGGCATTAGAATGGCCACTGGAAGTTAACTGGAAATATGCAATAACATGGCACTGCCTGTGGCAGGTGTCAGAGCACACAGCAGTACCTTTAGTGGCGGAGGGTGCCTGTTTGCAAAGGTAGTGTGCTAATACAAGGATCATATCTCACTTTCAGCTAAAGAAAGAATGACAAGAACAACATCTCTTTGACACCCCTTGGGATACAGAGCACTGAAGAGTGCTGCTTTACACAGCAGGGACCAGTGATGATGTGCAGAAAGGCTAAGGACAGGCAGAGGCAAACAGATCTTTTGTCTAAAACCAGGTGCAAGGTAGTAACACTTTAATGATTCCTTGTTCATTAATCAACAAAACAGAATTCAGGATGATTGTTTACAATGTGGCACTAGTGATGGAAATCAAACGCTTTTTCTAAATAATCTGGATTTAATTCCCACTCTGCACTGAGCTAGACACCAGGAGGCTGCTCTGTGATAGCTAGAGCAGCATGGAACAAGCTGTCAGTAGTCTCTCAAATATCACGGATCATCAAGTGCAAGAAATGTCTGAGAGCTTTTGAATTAATTATTGGTAAAATGTTCAAGGCAAGAGCATGGCTGGGAGAGATTGAGGTGCGTGCATGTGAAAGTAAATGTTTGGACTTGCTAGCCTCACGATACTGAGGAGGCGAACGCAGCAGTGTAAGTGAAACACCTGAATGGTAGTAAAACACCTGTAAAAAGGAATGCCTTTGAACCACAGGGTCAGCTCATTCCAGTGTTTTCATGAACTGGTAGCTGCCACTGAAGCAAAACAGGGTTGATGAACGTGTAAAATATAGATGGGGATAGCAAACGAAAAGTGACACCAGTGTAAATTATTAATACCTTCAGGATTTCAATTTCAGGGCTTAAGCAAGTCCTGATGTAGTTTGTCTTGTGATGGTAACTGTTGAAATTGCTTATATCTAGGGCCTTTACTTTTATTTTGCTGAGTTTTTTCATGCTAGGTAACAGTGAAATGTGAACAAGTTTTGTTAGTGAATGGACTGTTGTTTAAAGAGATGATAAAATCCCAGTTTTCTTCTGGTTTCTTCACAAAGTCTTTGCAGTTCTGCAAAACATAAATGTGGCAATGATAGTAGGAGAGGTCCAAAGAGAGAATTTTTATTGCCACTGAAATATGAGACACTTTTTTTTAAGAACTCTCTTGCTTGAGAAAGACCCCTGCATATATGATGGAATTTAAATGTGTGCTGGTTTAGCCTCCCATAGCTCTGTTTTGATGTCATTGTAGGTAATGTCTTGTGCTTGCTTGAGGTCTTGTGCATAGAAAATTATCCAAAACTGGGATGGGATTAACAATTTAACATGGTCTGAAAAGGAGAGTGACTATGAGGTATAAGAATTTGGCAAAGACTGATGCAAAAATGGCTTACTATATATAAGCTCTGCCATTAGCATTAGGACTAACATAAATAGGACTAAAAATTTTTTAAAGCACTCAGAGGAAATAAAGATCTGCTTATGAGGAATATATCAGTGTATTTTACAGTTATCCATTATCTATTGTACACAGCAAACTTAAGACATAAACTTGGTTACTTGTTTATTCCAGGTCAATACAGGAATGCCTCAGCAGAAAATGGCTATTGTGTATTGCTTCTGACAATGAAACTGCATTTTACTGCTTTTTATACAAGCAGCAGAGGGGGAAAAAAACAAACCTGTTTTGTCACTGTCTTTCGAATTCTTCTTATAAGGGCAAGTCTTACCCTGTGGGGAGTGGAAGGAATTGTTTAATGGGAGACTGAAGGCAACTACCAGCTTGACACCAAAGTTTTGATTTTTTGTTATAATTAAATTTATGATATATGTTATCTTTCTCTGTCTTTAGGTATACATCTGCATGTACACTTGCTTTTAGAGTCATTAAAAAAGCAAAATGAAAGCAAAATATTTCTTTTTAGCATGTAAGTAAATGCTACTTCACCAAAGTCATATTCACCATAGAACTAACATGCATATTAGAAAAAGTTTTACTTATTTATACAGATTTCATCAGGTGATTTCAAATTACTCATTGGATTTTTCCTCACAACAGACCCTAAAGATAATGAAGAACAGATTTTCACTTTACAGGTGGGAGTTAACCAGACAAAGGCTATCAGAGATATTAGTCTTAGTCTTTTTCTAAGCCCGCTCCTCCTGTTCTCCTCCTACACAACCTCTCATCAGGCTAGCAGAAAAGTAGAAAAAATCAGAAACTTGGATTCACTTTCTGCTGTGCAACACAACTGGCTTTTGGGAGGGGCTGCTTTGAATCTCTAATGTTCAGTAGTTTATTTGCAATATAAGAGCAGTAACACCCTCCAGGCACCATAAAAAAGGGTGCCTGAGAGATTGTCATGAAGAGCACAAGTTTTATAATGAGATTCAAATAAGCCTCCAACAATGTTAAATTTTGTTCTTTACCCATATTTAAGTCCAGCAGCTTCTGTGTGCTGAGTGGTGGTGAAGAAGAGGTAGAGTTGGTGACCTCAACTACACTGTCCTGCACTCCTGCAGCCCAGGGAGATGAAGGAAGTTTATCCCTCTCTCCCTGGTCTGAATTCTGCAGGGCAGGTGATAATCTAGGGGTAAGTTCAGCCATAGAGAGGGACAGGGAAAGAATGGAGCTTCCTTACCAAGAACGAGAGCTCCAGGAATTTCATCCAGCTCTGAGAAACCTCCTGCAGGTGAATAAGCATTTTCCAAACAGTAGTTCCCATTTTCATAGTTTGGCCAACTTTGGGAGGATTTGCATAAGAATAAGGAGCATATTTCTGAGACAGAATCTTACCCACTAATCTTCCAAATTGCAACTTACTCTTTCAGTGCATAAGATGCTGCAATTTCTTAGGGAGCAATCACCTGAATTGTCTGAAATTACAGATCATTGGGCTCTTTAACTTCTTTCATGGAAATGTCTGAACAGTTGTGTCTGAAACTGGGTAGTGTGATCATGTATGGGAAATCCAGACTGTCAGGAAATAACAATCCAGTTATTTATTTTCCCTTCTCTTCAGGGCTTTGTAAGAAGAATTGTCAGATAGCCCTAGTGACTGGCAAAGCCATGGGTTCTGCCAGTGATAATGTTAATGATACAGCTACCAATACTGTTGGCTTTCTAACAAGGCATATTGGCCAAAAATGACTAATCCTCTTCCTTCTGTGTTGTCAGGATTCAGTGTAGGGTATTTTAACTCCTAACCAAAGACCAGTCTTCATGATGCACAATATGTAAAATCTGGCACACAAATTTGTCATTCACGTTAGTAATAATGCTAGAAGTTGAAGGTTTTGATGTGTCTCTCAATTGTTTACTTTGTATGTATGTGAACATTTAATATATCCACTCTCATTATATAGTTTGCTCCTTTGTACTGGGATGCACATGAGAGTTATTCTAGAAAAATGCAGGAAAGCAGAGTTTGGCAACTACTGCAAGTGGAAAATTTAAATATGATTCAGCTTTTAATGAAGAGAGTCATTCTCTTTCATCTCTCTGCTAGACATGTAATTCTAGCTGGTCCTTCATTAGTACAGCTTTCATCAGTATGAAGATAAAGCTGTGTTTAAGAAATTACTTAAGATTAGAGTTCAGTATGAATTGTGTTTGCTATCTAAAAATGTGTTGCATTTTTCAAACTAGAGTTTGACTGAATATGTCACAGAAAATGTGCTTCTTCTGATTTTTTCTAGTTTATATTTTTTTTTATTTGAGGGTAGTATCCTGGATGCCAGAGTCACTGTGAAATGCTTCAAATTGGCATGATGTCTGTCACACGCAGTTATGAGTTAGTGAAGGAAAGGTTTAGAGTAAATTGTATTAGCAGAGGTGCATGTACTATTGCATAATTCATTGCAAGCAGTGTTTTGTAAAATTAATATAAAATATAACATAGTCTTTAAAGGTTTAAAGTGAAAAGAGTAATTGCGTCAGATCCATTTTGTCCTGTTTCCTGCTTACTGAATTCCAGCTGACAGCCTAGGAAACCCACACCTCATTACCATATTTTGAAACATCTGTTAAGGAAAACAGATCTGGTTGCCAGAATTCATCTTCCTTTCAGAAGTGCCAAGTATGTGAACAGAACCATTATTCCTTAGGCAAAAAAAGACTATATTCAGCTTTGCTGTCATCAGCCATATTAAGGCTCTATTTGGTTCAGAATGTATGTAATTAATTGAAGAAAGCTATTCATACAATGTCACTGTAATTACTGAAACATGAATATTTCTCCCTTGTATTTCATCTGATAAATAATCTTCATGTATCAGCCACATTTATTTTAATTCCACATTTTAACAGCTTGCTACCTGTTAATGTTATAATTATGACATCAGAGCTACTGCTCTGTAAATGAGCTGCCATCAGGAACCAGATGCTGAAGTTGTGTTTTACATAAAGGGAGATGATATCCTTCAGTCTAGGGCTCAGAACCAGTGGCTCAGATAACTCCTGCACACTGTAACTTCTTGTCTCTCAAAATACCCCTTGCAAGAACAGTATCTCCCTTAACTGTGGTCATTAAAGACTCCAGCAGGTCTTGTAAAAGGTACTTATTTAAGACCTGATTCACAAAACCAGTCAAATTTTAGCCTTTTATATTTGCATACTTTTTTCTTTTTTTTCTCTAGCCTTCCTTATTCCAAGTCTCTGTGGCCTTAAAGAGATTCAGTTATTGACATGTAGGTAAGTAGAAGATGATAAGGTTCTGGAGGACATCAGTTTTCTTCCTATTTCCTAGAGTAGACAGCTGTGTTAGCACGCCATGCCTACTGCTTTCCATTTCATCCTTTGGCTTCAGTTTCCTAATTAGAACAGTTTACTCTGAATTAAAATGAAAAGCAAAATAATTAAATGCAACTTTCTCCTTATCTCTTAATGATGCAGTAGCAAGTGGTAACAAGACAGAAAGCCACTGCTCCATAACTGGCCAGCTCTCCTGGACTCAAACTGCCTTATGGAGTCTCAGGAGAGGCAGCACAGTTTGGTGCTGTGAATGTGTTGCAGGGTAGCAGGGTGATTGGTGCACTGAACTCCTCTAAGAACAAGCTGCCACTGCACTAATACCACTGCTGATCATGAGACCAAGTGCTCAGGTAGATTCAGGGGGGGACCCAGGTGGAAAATAAGAAGGGGACTGTTACCGCTGGTGATGAATAGATCACATGGACACAGGTCGAGGTGTGGTGAAAGAAAGAGCAGAGTTTATTTTCCCTCCCAGGATTTATAGGCTTCTGACCATGGCCAGGAATTGGATGGTCAGGATAACACTTTCTCACTGCACTGGCCATGAGAGATGCATCACAAGACGTGTAACAGAAAGAATGTACTCATATCTATGTTTACAATTACTGTCCTGGGAAAGTCCTTAGAAAACTATGTTAGCAAGCTCAGAAGCTGAGTTTTCAGGGCGACAGGGGACAGCTTCACTTTTCAGCTAGATCAGTCATTGTTCGGGATCATCACACTGCTGGTGCTGGTATGAGGAGAAGGAGAAGCACCTGAAAGTTGACTTTGGTGGGAAAAGCTTCATGGTACACAAAGGTTAGTTTTCAGATTTCCTTTCTACTTTCCCCTTTGTATGTATTTATGTACACTGTTGTAATGATTTTCTTTTCCTGTTTCCCTTAATGCTTTCATCTCTTTCCTGCCCTTCTTGATCAGTCAGATGTACATCTGTAGTCTGAATTTATCTCATGTATCTCTGCATGTATCTCTTGTCCCTGCTAGAATTAGGGTACCTTTCTTTATACTGCATGTTAAATTCATGCCCAGACACGTGGGTTACTAGCCCTCTTCTGACCTTATACCACCTAAAAAACCTTAAAACCAGGCATCATCTGCTTTGGAGCCCTCAAATGGTATCAACTCAGTGAGACAAGGCAAACCTTTGTTGGAAACAGAGGCATAGAGAATATTCCCTTATCTGTGCTGACAAGGCCTGACTCTCAAGAGAGCACTGAGTTTAGCCTAAAACCATGGAGAAAACTTCTAGAACTAAGTAGAGAAACTGAAAATGTGAGTGTATAAGTTTGATAGAATTGCATTAAATCACTGGGTGAAGAAGTTAGAGTTTGGAGTTTTAGTTATATTAATATGTGAGATACAACATGGAGGACTTGGGGTGTTGTCTCCCCTTCTTGTTCTTCTTCCTTCTTCATCTTCTTCAAAGGGTTTTTGGATAATCATGAGTGATTGGATAGAAGAATCTGCACTGCAGCACACAGGTGTTGGTCACTAAGGAAAATAAGTTACTTGGAACTTGATTGCTGGATAAATTGGACACATAAAAGGCCTTGGAGAGATTCTGCATCCCTTCATTTTGCACCTTGTTAGCCTAGTGTATATAACTACTTTCACTCTATAAATAGGTAATATAGATAAGAAAGAATAAACATCCTAAGCCCAAACACGAGAACACAAGTCTTTCTTTCTCTCATCAATCTCAGTCTTGAGGAAAATAACTCAACCACCAGTGTCACACCCTGACAAACCTTTACATTGCACTGGGAGCATATCTGAAGGTGTGAAATCAGCCTTGAACTGATCTAACAGCTTGCCATAGCCACTGAGAAGGGATGTTACTGTACTTCTTCCCATCATTTTCCCTGGATGTCCCAGTAACACAGTTCTGTTCAGTACCTTGGGCCAGCTCTAGTGCCTGGTCAGCCTCTCCTGTACATGCTTTGTTTCTCAATTCCTGACCTATTAGGAAATTCACACATCAAAGGGAAGATAGACAGAGTCCAAGGAAAGGAGAAGTCTTGGGGCTGGCTGTGGAATAGAAGATGAAAATAGCAGGGGAGAGATAGGAAAAAAAAACTTTTACTTTTGACAGCAGTGAGGTTTGAGCATCCTTGTTGCCAGGCTGGCCTCATTTCTGGGGTCCCTTTTGATCAATTATCAGCGCAGCACTGAAGTGATCAAGTGCACAAGAACTGTATACATTGGTACTGACTGTTAGACTGCAGCCAAGCCTAACCTAGCTGCAAAGATTGGTGAGGTGTTTTCCTAATGCTCTTAGGAAAACTAATGACACTCAGAGTTGCCATTAATCCTTGAAAAGACAAGCATAGTGTACCAGAAGTCCCCTGCCCAAGCTTTTCCTGTCCTCAATAAAGTAGTTACACTGCTCTTTCCTTTCTCACTTTTCCCACTGCTGGCTGAGTAATTGCTGCTTCTCTTAACTCAGCCAGTGGTCTCTCAGGTGAAGCCCCTAAAGAAGGAAGCATAGTAGTCACAAGACAGCTTTCTAACTACATGAGTGCTGCTGTTCAGTCACGTGTAAATTGTTGTCCAAACGCCTGCTGGGTGTTTGTGTACTCTGTGTGTGTGTGTGTGTGTACTCTGCCTCTGTTGTTTGAATCCAAAGGACCTGATACTATCACTAGAGTTTAAGAGAAGGTATCCATACCTGCAGATCAGGTGAGCCCAGGTCAAGGCTTCTTGCCTGAATTTGATGTGCCATGTCATCACACCCACCAACCTGTTTCTCAAAGTTTTGTGTTTGGACTTCTGAGTCTTTGATCTCTGTAAAAATTCCAGGGGGAGGCTGCAAATCTCAGATTTGCTGTTTGTGTGCAAACCAAGCATTCTGAATGGTTCAGCAACACATTGTTGTGCTATGTCTTTATGTTCTGCTTTGCTATTTTTAAAAATTTATCCTTTGTGATCATCTAGTATAGGCTTTCCCTCCTTCCACATCCAGAACCACAGGAGAGAGACTCCAGTGCACTGTATCAGACGTTGGTTTGCCTCACTTTTCTGGGTTTGGAACTTGCTTTGGAATACTTTTACTATCTCTGTTTCACTAACACATGTGAACTGAACCATCTCTGGTAGCATCTTCAGCATTCAAATATCAAAAGTAGCCAAGACAGGGCAACATTCATACATCTTTGTTTCATCTGTATTAATGGTGGCCAATGCCATTTGTAATTCTGTCTTATAGTAAAGATAGGTCACTTTATTACTTTTGTTCAAAAGATACAAAACTTATTGTTTGACATTCTTCAGATAAATGGACCTTGATGATATAAGATAAATAAAAAAAGGGAGCTAATGGGAGAATATGACACAGTCAAAGGGCTTGGAATGAGATGCTTGTACAATTCAAAACATTCTATGATTCTGATTTTTTCACATGTACCACTGCTCAGATATGGGATGCAGGGAGATGGAATGAGATGGTAACTTCTAGATGAGCATTTACCTGTAAAAAAAGGGTGGTTAAAAGGAGCTGGTTTGCTTACTTGTCTGATTAAAAGGAAAATAAGACATGCTGTTTTGGCTATGGAGCTGGAATGAGAAAAGCAAGACCCATCTTTTTCCAAAACTTTTTTTTCCAATGGCAGTAAATTCTTCATCTCTCTGTGTCTGTGGGAGCAATTATTCTGCATTTGTCTGCCTTTTTGGATTGAAAATTCTTTCCTTAGTGACAGCTATCTGTTACTTTTGCAATTTACTCCAAAATGGGACTCCTACTTCAAGAGGTACTCACTAGTGACACTGCTTTTTAAATACAAGACAGGATTAATAAAATCAGTCTTATGGAGGATGTATGTGAAGGCTGTGGAATTTCAATAGCTTGAGCTCAGCTGTATTGAAAATATAGAGAATCTGAATGTTCAAGCTCATAACTGAAAAAATTAAGAGATCACTTCCGTATAGCAATGTAATCCTGGGGTCTGTGAGTGTCAGAATTTGTTATTGCTGCCTTTTGGCCATTCTTCTGTTTTCTGGGGGAAAAATCCTTTTCATTATCTCTTCTTCTGCATTGCAGTCTCACCTTCGAGAGCTTTCTCTGCCTTCCCCTGTGCAACTCTCAGGAACATATTGCATGGAGAGCATACATGGCTGACAAGTTCAGTTTATCATGGACCATTCACCAGGAGTAAGATAAAAACAGGCTTAGATGTAACAGTCCAACCTATCTTGGACCTTTTCCTTGCACCTATAGGTAAGGTGGCAAATTTTGCCAAAGAAGATGATTTCCAGTGCTATCATGCCTCCCATTTGATTTCTTGGAGGCTGAACTTCTGAGAAATTCTCTTTTATTCTTCCCTTCTTACTTGGATGCCTGAAAAAAGTTTGGCAGTAAAATCTTGTTAGTCCTTTTTCTTTGTCCCCCGTTTCACATCCATGTTACTTCTTTCTCCCTTCTTTTTTGCTTCTCTCTTTAAAGGTTGAGAGTATCTAAAGTAATTTATGCTCCTACATTTTGAATTTTTCAGAACTGTTTATAATGAGATTGCCAAATGCTTTTGTGACTGAAAGAAACTACAGAGAACCCAAGGGTGTAATATAATATACTCTGAGTGACTTGAAACCAGAAAAGAGTTGGTCTCAATTTACCATCAAGAATTGACCTTTCTGTAATTTTACAGGACTGCATAGGTCTACTGGGACAGAAACATTTTTAAAAAAATAAAAATCTGTTATTAATCCAGTCAGCACACTAGGGTGCAAGTCCATTCCTGAGTATACTGCAGCTCAAACAATAATAACCTGTGTTTGTATGTGTCTAACCTGCAGGTTATCTGCTTGAAAAGCAGAATGTCATCCAGCAGGAGAGAGGGTTGTATATGTGTGAGAGTAAAAAAAGGAAGAAAAATATTCCTTGGAGTCTCTCCATTGTCTGTTCCTTCTCCCTCAGTAACCCCACCTTCACCTTCCTTACCTTTCATTTTCTTTGAGTCATCCCAGGCTGCAATGTGTATTTTAAGGAATAGTGCTTTTAGAGGTGTGTGTGGCTACCTGAGCACAAGGGCTTTATATATGAAAATACAGTAGTACTGATGATATTGTCTGAGTTTGCTTTAATCTAGTGCAATGAACTATTAAATTCACTATAAGAAAAAAAAATCTATCATCCCTCTCTCAATGAGGGATGAAAAGCAGGAGGGAGCTGAATTCTTAGCTGTGGCAAAGCAGAATTGTTCTGAGCAAATTTTCATTATCTGGTTAAGTAGTAATACTTTAGAAATCATATTTTAACAGCTAGCGTTTGTCTGCCCTGTGCAGTAAGAGTCATGTGATTGTGCAATACTATAGGGGACACTCCGTGGTAAACTACATCAATGAACATACCATAGCTATGTCCATACTTTTCTTCCTGTAGAAGTGAAAAGGACTCTTTTACTGTCTCACTCACTCTTTGTGGAGCAAAGCAGTGAGCCAGGTTACTTTATTTGGGTATAAGATTTGGCTTCAAATCAAAATATATACAGTTTCTGCTAACACGTTGAGCATTGGGTCAGTGCAAGATCCCAGTGGCCTATGGTAAAAGAAAATCTTGCCACTGCTTGGGATTTATTCCTTGGTAAGGAGAGCAGAGCAGTATTAAGATTTCTTATCTAATCTCTGCAAAGTGTTACTGCCCAAGGGATGCTTTAGTGTCTCACACCTTGCCTAAGCTCCATGAACCCTCTAAATTTGGATACTAACACTTTTTTTTTGTGTTGGAGACCATTAAAATTCAGCTGTCAGAGCAAACAATATAAATGTGCTGTAAAACCCTTTATTCTTTCTCTGGGGAAGTTTTCAGAGACCCCAGGCTTCAGAGGGAAGGTCTGTACTGGATTAAGCTACAGCAGTAAGGACATTACTGCTTCTAGGTGGCCACAGGCCGAGCTGTGAGAGACCAGCAGGTACGTGGTGGAGTGGCAGAAGGGAATTCTGTTCTCCTCAGCATCCTGCTGAGCAGTGGTTAAATGCTGCAGCTAAATCCAAAATACTGAGTGTAGCTTAAACTAATTCACTGAACTTGTGAACTCCAGTATCCAGAGAGCCATTGCCTTTTTTTTTGCATGCTGTTTCTGCTGTGAAGACAGTAATTGCTAGGAGGGTGGATATCCAAGAATGTAATATCTTAAACCTCAGCACTTTAATCCCACAGAATAAGTCTGTGGGAACACTGAAGGAGATCAGATTCTCTGCTTAGAAACATTGGTCAATTTGTTTCTTTTGCTTATAAGATCATGACTAAACGTTTATATCCTCTGGGATATATTTGCTTTTGTTTTAATTTTCACACTGGATATATAACTTAGTGTGCAACTCTATGATTGCTTTCTCTTAAAACACATTCAGTGTGTTTGCTATGAATACAAATGTAGAATGAAGAAAATAAGTGCCATAGCAGACAACAAAACCTATCTATCATAATTTATTCACTCAGCAAAGCTATAAAAAAGTTTAGTACATAATATACTAAAGCTATTCCTTTTGTTCCACCATTTGTTTTAACTGAGTTATATTAGGGGTAAATGTGAACCAATAAATCTGTGCAATAGATCCTCACCTGCTACTATGTAATGCAATTCAAAAATTATTCAGATGTGTTTCAGTTGAGGATGCTTTGCTGTCTCTGACTGAGATTCTTTCATAACTGTCTGATCACAATTTATTTAGCTTCATGAAGCCAAATGACAACGAGTTTTTTGTTACTGGTTCCATTGTTATGTATCTTTTTACGGCTACTGGCTTACATATTAATGCAAGATAAAATAAACTACGAAACTACAGGAACACCTATACCAAAGATTACATCAGAGGAGCTAAACCTTGAACTAAGGCTTCCTTCTCCACTTGAATGCATTTACAGCTGTGATCAGACTCAGAGAGAGAGCTGTGTAGCACAGCTGCTATCCAAAGAAACCTTATTTCAGCACTGTGTGTACTCCTGGAATACCCCACATATATGCCACTGAGATGGGGTTAGTACAGATGGCAAGTGTTTAGAGAGAAGAACGGAGTATTAACATAACAGGCACTGTAGAAGAGCTTGCAATGCCACTTTGTATTGTTTCTGTTTTTGTTGAAAAATCAGAAGGGGGGGTTTATGCCAATATGTTTGCAAATCCTGGCTGCAATGCATCCTATTCTTTTAGAGCCAGCTAGACACCAGCCATGTGCATGCAAGATGTTGTGATTGTTTTTCCTTCACCGCTTGCTTGGAAGCAGAGATCCCTAATTTTATCTTCACCATATGCAGGAAATCAAGATTATCTTCCATTTTCCCCATGACGAAAATGGGGACGTTCTGAAATTAACATTTTGCTGGTATTCATGATCTTTTCAGACATCAATCTTGGCATGCTCCTTTTGTCTGAATTCTTGCCTAGGATAACAGACACTATGAAGCTGGAGAGGCTTGTGGCAATGAAATAAAAGAAGTTAAGAATCAAACCAAAACACTACTCAATAAGAAAGGAAGACAAACTTTTCATAGGAGAAATTCTTCCTTTCAGAGATCTCTTAATGATTGTTGGGAAGACATGAATGACTGATAGTATATCAGGTACCAGCTGAAATATATAGTTTCATTTTTGCGGGCACCTACCAGTTAGTATACTAAGACTTACCTTATTATAGTTTTCTTTGTGTATGTCACTTAGCTTAATAAGGTAGGAGGGTGCATTTTTTTTTTCACAGAGTATTTTATTCAGAGACAAAGCCTCTGTGTATTGTGAGTCTCCCTACTCAACTTTTGTGAAGGTTGTATGTGAATAAACTTAAGCTGAACTGCCTGATCTAGTACAGAGCACAGTGCTAACACCGTTATGTGAACTTGAAGCCAATATAAAGGTCCCTCTGACTCAATAGTTCCTGATGTTACTTTACCACTTGAACTTCAGGTCCTGTAAGGCAATCCTTTTGAGCACAGAAAATTTTAATGAGTTATCAAATCAAAGCCCAGATAGTCTGAAAAAGAAGGACTCAGACTAAAGCTGACATACCGAAGCCTCCAAACTATATTGTAAGCTATAACCTTACTGTAGATAATAAAAGCATACTAGGAATAAATGAGGCCCATTACTTCTTTTTTTCTCCATTGTCAATATGAAATTCTGATGATAGTCACTTTATTGCTCTGCATGAAGCTGCATATATTATTTAACTAGTATGAAAGATTTCCATCTATTCAGCTACATGGGCAGCTTTCATGCAATAAAGTTTTATTCTGGCAGAGGAGTTCTGCCAAGCTTTACTTTGGTTAAGTACATTAAAAGAAATTCTATCATCCGTGTGAGTCTGCATTGTAAAATTCTGGTTTGCTCCCTCGATATTATTTTCACTAAAGTTATCAACGCGAGAAACCTTTTCAGTAATCTTTAGCACATGTTTGCTATGTAAATCAAATTATAAGTAGCAGATAAAACCCTGCTAGGTCTTCTGAAACTGTGAGTGTAAAATGGATTTGAATTCAACACTAAGTCTAACTTAGAGAATGAAGAGCTTTGCTGTCTCATAAAATTTTGACGACACAGTTGTTAAATCTGTGGTTCCTGCCGTATTCTGTTTTGGTGACCTTGTCACACTTCAGGTGTGTTCTTCTCTCCTGTAAGAATCAGTAGCACATGATTTTCCAATCTTTATTACAGTAAGGTAACACTCTGAGGTACTACCACAGTGGAAATGATAAGCAGGAAACAGCATATCAGGAAACAAAGAGTTTAGACCACTTTCTTATGAGTTTCCAGGAGGCAGAACTGTTCATCCTTTTAAAATCCTATTCTACACCCTGGAAAGAAGAGGCTGACAGTGGGGAAGAATGGCTCATTTTGAGCTTGGGATTGAAATTTGCCTTGACTGCAATGGTGTAGTTCTTGGTACTTTTGATCAGAATTGGTTTTTTTTCTGAAAAATTGAGTTCAAAGGCACCCATTCCATTCTTTCTTGTCATGATAGCTGCTTTGCAAGTCCTGGTGGCACAGCTCAATACTTCTCAGGTCTGCTAGATCTACAGATAGAATAGATCTGGTACATCACAAGTCCTTTTGCATTCCTTCTGTCACTCTTTTCCAGAATTACTTTAGGTTCAGAAATCTGATACATCTTTTCAGTATAGTCCAGTTATCACCAAGGTCCTTCCATCCTTTGAGAGGGACTGTGCTTACTTCCATCAGAATTTGATTCCTCTTAGCCCCAACCATATTGCATCTGCTTTTCCATCACTTTTCTTCATCAGTCGCACAGCTTCACAGCTGCTTCTGCTCTGCACTATCTTCAGCCCTTTTCCTAACCACCTCTTTTCTTTTCTTAGTTTGTCTTCCCATCTTTGGTTTCTTCTCTTGCCATAACTGTTGTCTTCTGTTCCTGCAGCTGCCCATCAGCCCTGGAATGCGCCTCTGGGCTTATCTTTGTTTTATATCTTTATCTTATCTTTTTAGAGCAGCAGCTCTAACAGTGCCTGCTGTTTCTCAGTGCCGAGAGCTCATGGATTGTGTCTCTGAACTTCTGGTAACACAGTATTTTCAGACACTCACTCTGCAGGTTCTTGTTTTCCCACATGTGATTAAGGGTCAAACTTTACTCTTTAAATGGTTGCCAAGAAGTAAGAAGAGCAGTGATGAGTCAGACGCTCTATAAAGCCAGCTGCATAATAAAGTTTAAGTGTTCAGTGAATTAGGGCAATGGGAACAGTCATAAAGTGTTCAGTGCCAAAATGGTATTTTTGTTTATAAACACCTGCACAGTGGGATTTCCCATTGCATGACTGTAGTGCTTTGGCTCTTTTTCATTAAAAGATAATAATTTTTGAAAATAACACAAGCACTCAGGTTGAAGACTGAGAGAGTCCGTGGGGAAATTGCATTTAGATAAAGAATCCTAGCTAGGTTACACACTCTCATATTGTTTTTCTTTTTCCTGTTTAGCATTCTCTTTTGGACTTTATGGGGATGAAATAAAAGAAGAGAGCGAATTTTAGAGAGTTATTGTTGTATTTCTGAAATAGATGCTTATGTCTTACTCTAGACTCTGTTTAGAGACCTGAATTATGTCAATCTGTGACATCAGACAATAAATCAAAGCATGGCAGATTCTCTAATTTTTCTACAAATGTTTGCTGCCCAGCATAACATTAACTTCTGTACATATCCCTCTGCTTTATTAAATAGAATGAGCAATGGAAAAAATTCTTCAAGAATGAGCTACACTTCAGACTGTATTGATGGCTTAAGTACTTCGAACAGCGGTGAGGTTACACTCATGGCACTCCATTTTTTTAGTTACTTCCCTGTACTTTTCTAAAATAGGAATTAAAGCTGGTTTAAAGAGCACAGTAGGCATGCCTAACGGAGGGTTTAGCATTTCCAAAGAGCTCCTAATTTTACTGAGAAAGTAGGAAGAGGAAAAGTAGAAAGAAAACACTTTTATAAAATAAAATAAAAAAGCACATTTTAAAAGTTGAATTTCATCTCAGTAGAAATATAACAGGTGACTATAATCTAAGAGTTTGACTATCACAGAAGTAATCAGTGTGAAAGAAAACACATTCAAAGAAAGAAAACATCCAATGAGAGAAATAAACTTAAGATCAAATATATCATTAGTCTTTTCAGCTCTTGAAATATTCTCACAAACAACACTTTCTTCCTAAATTACTGGGAAAATGTGATGGAATATAGTCTTATTAACCTTCATTTAGACTTTTTCTTTTTGATATCAAAAATCTGATAGTGCTGTGTCACAAGCATGTATTACAAGCTTATTTCCTTCAGTTCATGGCTCCTGTGCATCAAATTTTATGTGAATCTATTTATTATCAGTATCAGGAAGAGCTAAAACATTCAAAGGCAACTTACAGTTGTGACTTTGCCTTACCAAACTTCAGGCATGCACTTACTAAATCTCCTTGAGAACCATGCATAGGATTTTTCTAGGCTCTGAATGAAGAATTTTGTAAGGGGCTATTTCAGACAGTAAAGAAGCAAGAAGTAAAAATATAAGAATGTTGAAATTCCTTAGATCACCCTCTGAATTTTGCCTCATTAACTTCTGCTGCAGGTTTTCTGTTCAGTGTCTTATGGTTCTCTTTTGCTGGTATTTTTTTTGTGTGTAATACCTGCAAGCAGCTATAGATAGAAATCAATAACCATGTGTATGTTCAGGAAGCAGCTAAAGGCTGGAGCAGCTACAGAGATGGGGAAATGTCCTCTGTAAGTACAGAGGCAAGGTGAGACAGAGGAAAGTAAGCATCTTTCATCTTATCAACAAAATACAAATGAACTTGAAGAAAAACTCTTCTTTCTAGGCTGGAAACAGGAACAACAGTACCAAGTGCAGATTAGGAACAATTTATTTAAATTAATTGTACTGTTTATAAAGATAATTTAAAAGACAAAAATCACTGGCATCTGTGAAGAAAAATGATGATATGACAGTGATTATTGTTTCTGGAAGGGACAGAAAGACAAGTGTTTGTCAGGACAAGTTGTTACAGGACAAGATCTGGATAGGGAGAAATTTTTACAGCCCTGGAAAGCAAAATCCTCCTTAGGGAGGCACTTTCATTCCCAGTTATTTTTCTCTCAGACCTATTTCCTGTATCTTCCTAGTGAATCAGAACTAAGCCAGAACTGGAGCTCTGTGGCAGTGGTATGGTATGATGTTGCTGTCTTCTAACAATATAAATTCATTCAGAAGTGTAGAGATACTTTATTTTTGCACACATGTTTTCTTTGAAGACAACTTAGTGAATAATGAGCACTTTATATTTGGGAACACTGATATAAAGTGAATGAGAGCACTGGAGTCCTTCCCATACCTTCCCTATCTCCATATTCTATGAAGTGTTTACAATGATCAGTTTATGTTACTTAAAGTACCTTAAATTCACATAGAATCTCATTCCAAAACTCTACTCAGTACAGCTTAAGCCACATTAAATTGGTCACAAACTCCTTTACCTCTTTCAGTGCTAATTCCATGAAGGGACTGGAAAATGTTCATTTATTTTTTTCATCATTTTCCTTGCTCTCCCAACAATTATTTTCTTTTTGAACAGTTGTGTGAATATGTAATTTTAAAAATAATTCCTAGATTTAAAAGACTGTTAAATCTCATTAAAATATGCACAATCACAGAGAGCACTGAATCTTTTTCACTTTGGCAGCAAGCTAACTGCATGTCTGCTTCAACACACCAAGTGTCTGCTGAAGCTTCCAGCAGGCCCTCCAGTTTTTGCCCTGGTGTAATCTGGTTTACAATTAGAGTAATGAGGCAAAAGTGTATGCAGAGATCTGTTCCAAATTTGACCCACAAACTAGTCATGGCTAACAGAAAAAAATCATCTTTACCACTGAGTGTATATTACAAGTAAACAGTTTTGCAGAACATGCATTTTTAGAAACCTTGTCTCGCATCAACTTGGATTAGCATAGGGTTTTGCCTCTGTGGGAGGCTGCTCAGCACAAGCCCAAAACTTTCTGACCAAGGTTTCATGGGAGAGGTAGCTACACACTGGAGTGATGTATTACCATTTGCTGAAGTTTGGGGATTGCATTTAAATTTCTCTGGCACTGTTACTCCTCAGCTTTCCTGAAAGATGAGATGGAGGAAAGAGAATTTCAGCCTGTAGCACAAGCATGGTTTGGTGAGATGGAGTATGGCTTCATTAACTTTTTAGTTCAAATTAGGAGGACTCTTTTCAATGCAACTCTCCCAACTATTCCTACACTCTGTGCTGTGATTTGCTTTGCAGAGCTGTTTCAGAACATGTGAGATGCTTTCCTTTGGGAGGAAACAAAGTTGTAAGACTTTTCTCCAGAGGTGTTCATAGTATGTTCCAGCTGAAAACAAGTATTCAGCTAGTGGAATCAGGGCCACTCTGAAGTGCAAGATGCAAATTGGGGAAATTACAGATATGGGATCTCCAGTAACAAGTGTTTTGCTCCAGAGAGCTGCTTTTGCTGTTGTGCACAACTGGTTAAGGTAGAATCAGCCCTTCTGATCTCAAGTGTGCAGCATGTGATTCCCCCATGTGGGCAGAGATTCCCCCAATTTCCACTGAGTACTAGAAAATAATTTACTCCTCCATATGCTGGGATAAGAGGCATATAGACATATATAGGCATATGTTGACATTAAAGCTGCCTACAAGCTAAGGAAGAGCAAGGAAGACTTAGAGTATGGATTGTTTGAGGCACAGTTTTAAAAAACAAATGTGTGCTGTAGGAAGCTACCTGTCCTGATTTGACATAAATGAATCATTCCAAGCACTGGAGGCGTCTGCAGACACCTAATCCTAGAGTCAGTTCAGCAAAATTAAGACATAGTTATTAAGTATAATCACCAATGTTTATAGAACAGATTACTGCTTTTTGGTGCTGCTGATGTAGATATCTGATATACCACCACTGACGTATCAAGTGAGAACTTGATTTTTCAAGGTTCATTATGTAATTAGTTCATATTTTTTGTTAGGTGTTTTTTACTGTAATGCCTTCATATCATGTGCAAAATCTTTAACATAATTTTCACAGATAAATTATTGGTGCAGAAATTCTGCCATGCTAATTTAATGTGAGAAATGTACTCATTGCATTTGTGAATATGCATATCATTCCATACGAGTTTGCTAGCAAATGTATTAAAGGAATTTCTGTAAGTAATCTTGTTTTGGAAAGCTTACAGTTGTTTTTACTATGTTCTTGTATTTCTTTTTCCTGTAAATGTGGGGATGCATTACACATGCATGGAATAAATTATTTGTTCATATGAAGGTGAATTCTTTTACTCCCTCAAGCCTCCAGATAGAAGGTAGCTCACCAAAATCAAGATGAATTCCTTATGGACTTCATGTTCTTGTTCTTCTTCAGTCTATGGCTATTTCTTTCTGTGCTTGATTTGGAGAAAGTGTGTGGGAGGGCAGAAAGGTAGCCTGTTATGAAGTGGACTCTAACAAATCGCCTTGGGCCTGACCTCCAAGTTGAATGTAATCACGTGGCTTATTTACTCTGAGTTAATAGAGTCTGTGTTTAACATTTATTGTATTTGATTAATGAAGGTTTTGCTGTTCCTTTGCTGAGGGAAAGGACAGATGTGTTTGCGGTCCGCTGCTTCCACTTAAACAAACACAAAATCAGGTTTCAAATCTTACTCAAGGGCGTACTTCTTCAAGGGGACAATATATTGCCTTCAGTCTGAAATCAGCTGTCAGAAGCAAAAAGTACTATGTGTTCTTTTAGTCACAGGTGAGAGAGAGTAGCTGTCTTTAAGCATCTGGCTTTCCATACCACTGAACTGCCCAGTATTCAGAGCCAGTGGAAGAAACAACAGCCCTGGAAGCCCAAGGCTGGTTTGGCCTTTGCCTTCTTCATGTCCATCAGTATATCCCACATTTCCTGCTTCAGGTTCCCTTTCAGATGCCCAGTGCCCACAGTAGACACTGTCTAATCTGAATGATAAATATCATGTTATGTTCAGTTTGATGTACAGTACTAACTCTCAGAAACCACATATCATCTAGAGCAAATCAAGTCCCTGCGTATCAAATAAACAAAAGTTTTAGTCCACTCCTCCCTTATTTAGTCCACTCTAACCTTATTTACTCTGTTGAATTAAAGACAGTAGAATTCTCAGTCATTTTCTGTACATCTGTCCATTTGCCATAAGGACAGCAGTGTTTTTTTTGACACTCAGTGTTGTTTGCCCATTCAGAGCAAAATCAGAGGGAGAATAACATGGTTGATTGCTGTAAGATTGACTTAAAAGAGACTTGGTTTGAAGCAATAAGATGTGGGTTTGTTTATGGAAGAACAACAGACTGATGGAGTATTTTAGTAAACATGAAGCACTTCTCAAAAGCAAAATATCTTTGTTTTCAGGTATGTCCCATGTGTAGAAGCTGAGTATTGTAATGTAGAAGCTTTGTATAGTAATGAGATAAATAAAAATGTGTTGTGATTTGTGTTGCTTGTAGGCAGATGTCCCCATTGGCCACATTTGAAAATGTTACACCAATGCTCTCATATTTGTAGCTCATCTAGTAGGTACAGACACTGTCACTAAAGTATTGTCTTCAACATATTTTTTTAATTTGCTACCTCTAATACAAGCTGCTTAAGCTGAAGAATTTCTGACTTGTTTTACAAGAACATAGGCATCATCCATGATAGTGATACTGCTGTGACTCTTCTGCTGACAGAACACATAGCAGAACATTTTGACATAAATGTTTTTCAGGACAAAGACTCTCAGTAATATTGTGCTATAAAATGTTTGCATTACTGCTGCTGAAAAGATTTAACTGGAAATGATAATTGCCTGGCATTTTTCAGGTATTATTACTAACAAAATATAGCAGAAGAGTGACTTCATGCAGGTTTGTGCTAGGTGGTGTGACTTAGTCTCTCTGCAGAGATAGGCTACTAGTTTGTTCAGTCAAGGCCCTGAAATGGTGTTCATTTCTTATGTGTGCCTGAAGAAGGGGTAGCTTATCCAGGTCCAGTATTTCAGGTCAACAGATTGACTTGGAAGTTCCAGAGCAATGAAGGTACATAAATAGTTCTTATCAGTAGCAGCTTTTCTCACAGATGCTGACTGATAACGGTTCCTACTAGGTCTTATCTCAGCAGAGTATTATGCATGCAGTTGTGTGAGGTTTATGGGGCCTGCAGCTTCCTCCACTGAGACAAATCTATCACTGGGCTTCCTGTTGTTGAAAGGAAAAACAAACTCACAATGCTTTATCCACAGTACAAAGGCATCTTTCCTCCTGAAAAGAAAAATATGTGAAAGATCTTCCTGGAAAACATGTATGGTCTACATTCTAGATGTGGCCAAGGGCTTTTACGTCACTTTAAGGTAAATGGGCTTAAACAATCCTAAACTATTTCAGAACAGTTGGGAACATATTTTAGACACACAACCTTAATGCCTCTACAGATAGTCCTGGGTGTATATATAAGTGGCAGTTCAGGTTTGCACTAAACTTTTCGAAACATCTCAACAACTGCTAAAGCATGGTAATGAATGTATTTTAGGAAAAAGAACATATTTTCACTTTATGTGTGCTTACAAGAGTCTTTGTCATAGGGGAATCAGGTAAAGAACTTTCTGATGACATCTTTATTCTAGAACAGCACCTGACTGTAAGTAACATATCTAAGAAATAGACTTGGTGCACTTACATTTTTACATATCAAAAGTCACTCACCAGCAGAAGAATCCAGAGAAAATGCAAAACATTATATGCAGCTTTATTTTCACCATGGATTTGCCAAGTCAAAATCGTTACAGGCAGTCCATAAAAAGCATAAATCACAATGTGTAATAAACCTAATACATGGCAATCCTGCTTTAGGCTACTTCTCTTGTGATATTTTCATGGGATTTATTGAATTGTAATGGCTTCTTTATTCTGTTTTGTTTTTTCTAATTTCTAATGATGAATCCCAACAGAAACTGAGTTGCAGAGAGACAGATAGTGTACGATGTAATATGCTAATGAATCTGGCAAACTGCTTTCTATGCTAAATATAGTTAGACCTGGACAGAAATTATTAGTAAGTGTTCTGTTTTAGGGATTCCTGCCAATTTTCAATATGCATGACAGCTGAGAACTGCCTGTTCTTGAACATGAATGCTACCACTGTTATTGTTTCCTGTTCCTGGCAGGAATATCATGTCTGCTCTGAATCTGTGGTCATAATCTTATTTTACCACAATGTCAAATTCCAAAGGTTTGTAACAGGACTCCCAACTGCTTTTAGTGCTTAGAGCACTGCTATACATCCAAAGTAGCTCTTATCCCAGACTGTGGAACACCAGCCTGTGCAGAAAGATTGGTTTGTGTGAATCTCTAAGCACCTGCTGCATTACCAAAGCAGAACATGCTGCAGATATCATGTGCTTCTTGCTGGAGCTGTGGTATAACTCCAGTGTACCTGTGAAGGTGTTCTTGTCTTTAAACAGTAAGCCCAGACACAGTGCTGAAACAAAGCCACTTCCATTTCTTAAGATCTATATAGTCTGTTTTAGGAAAAGAGGACCAGAATCAAGTTCACTTCCCTGTTGTGGTAGACAGTTTTTTCCTCTCTTCCTTGAGCATTGCTCTTGCCCCTTTATGTGCAGTGTGCTTCTGCTTGCATTCATGGGGATGCCCTACTGTAGTAGAATTCTTTAAAGTTTTCTTCAGAATCTTTATGATACATCCATGCTCCATATATGTTTGGCATCTTTCCAAACCTCACCAGAAAGGGAGAGGAACATAACTTTGCCAGCTGTGTAGAACATGTTGAATCTGGAGCTGCGATATAGCACAAGTATTTCAGATAACCTGAATGCAGTAAAATCCAGTGCAACCTTCACATTTACATTTCCAGTAAGTGTATTGGAGTTGTCTGGCATTCCAGAAGCTGGTATGCAAGTCAGTTCCTGTGGTGCAAAAATGCTAAAAGAAGATGCTAAAGTAAATATTTATTATGGTGATCATTTATCCTGAGAGGAGCTTGTCTTTGGACCTAAAGCATCCCACATTGAAGCAGAGGTTAATTATCAGCCTTCCACTTCAGCATGTACCACAGAACCCACTGTACAAACCAATGAAATGGTCACTGCATGGCTCCAGACCCAGAGCATGTTTACAAAGCACCTGAAAGATGTGTGGGCAGGGTGAAAAGAGGTTAGGTGTCATGAAAGTGCTTTGATAGCTCTGTGGTCTGGAGAAACTCATTAATTCGTCTTTTTCTTAGTCCTAGTCATATTTCTTTAACCAAATTATGAGAATATTCTGGGGTTTGACCTGCTTTTCTGCCTGCTTTTCATAGGGGACAAAATATCCTAACAGGTGTGACCAGCATGACCTTAGTGCTTGAGTAATTAAAATAAGTAAACTATAAAATATTCATAGCACATGATACTGCTGTGATTTTCTGGCAGATTGATTGTTTCTGTCAGGCTGAGGGGACTGGCTGCCAAGGATTTACACTGGCTAGCAAAAAGCACTCATGGTAATAGGTCCTACTGGTAAAAATGACAAAACCTGGAGGTCAAAGCACATAGAACAACAGGTAAAATAAAAATATTCTGTTGTGACTCTATTCTGATATAGGTGGGAGCAGCAAATTCAGCATGCTAAAAAACCTGGCAAATGTTTGGTTGTTCTTCCCTGAGCAGTGCTCCATTAGGAATAGGGACAAAGCTCTTCTTTTAAAATGAATTCCTGATAAGCAACTACTGGAAGAAAGGTTATAAGGTTAGGCTAAAAGCTACTTGATAGAACTTGTTCTTACTAAAAAATTAGTTTAAATTGCATACACTCAAGCTAATGCCCCTTCAGTTAATGTGATTTGAATGAGGAAAGCCGCCCTGTAAATTAACACCATAACAATGCAGAACTGCTGAGCTGATCAGCCCAGGAAATCAGTTTCCTGAGCTGATTTCTACTGTTGGGTAAGATAACTCCTGTTGAAAACATAACTATTATTGAATGAGAGTTACTAGTTTGTTGGTGGGTATTTTTTTATGAATGGGACCTGTGACTCCTTTTTGCTGAGGGCATCTACACTTGGAAATTTAGCAAATGGGATTCCATCTTCTCACTGAAATTCACAAGAGTTTTGCTCAAGTAAAAGTGAGAAGGCACAGCTTCTGCTTTGTAGATAGGCTTGTGATTATATTAGATGCAAGGGAAAGATATGTTTAAATAACAGAATGGCTGTCACACAAGTGACAAAAGGCAGACAGGTGTATGACATAAAGGAGGAACCAGCAAGTGAGATATTAGCAACTGCCATAAAAATACAAAACAAGGGCACTGCTGAGGCACTGAAGGACAGAGTGCTCCTTTCCATTTCTTTCTCTGAGTGACTGCTGAAAAGTAGTAGTTGAAGATTTAAATTATCTTTAAAAATAATTTATGAAATTATAAAAATTGAAAATATTTGCCTGTGAAAATGAAATAGCTTTTTTTTGGATGTAGCTATATCTCTAGAGTAAATACTCTGTTAGGCATTTGTTTAAAATGTGAACCATTTTCCCTGGTAGCTGCACAACTCTGACGGTTAAAAACAAGCTTACAAGCAGATTAAGGGCATTGCTTTATAAATTAGATTTAAAATAAACTGTAAAAAGGACAGAAGGGAATCTCTTGAATTTCCATGTTCAACTTAATTCAAGGCAGGCCATGTTTCCACATCAATTCAGATCAGAGAGGATCATAAGATTCTTTTTGTAATGACCAGATAGCCTGACTATCTTGTGTGCAAGGTCAGAAGTAATTTCCTTCTTTCTGAAATACTGATGACCTGTGTCTTTGCTTGGAAAAACACAGCTTGCTTTAATCCAGCTAGCCGTTTAACTTTTCATTTCCTTTTTCTCTCTTTTCTTTTGTATTGTCTTCAGAAATTAAGTAACCACAGTTGTATTTTACATCCTTTAAAAGACCTAGGACAGGCCTGTGTGACTGTAGACAATCTAGGAGAAAGAAAACACAAGGATATTCACTAAGAGCTGGTGGGTTTTCCTATTGTTGCCACTTAAGCTGAGCACAAGGACTTTTTGGGGGGTGGGGGGAATTTGTTTTCTTTTTGGATCAAAATCTTTTTCTTTTAAAACTATAACATTATATTGATATAAAATTCCCTAGTGCCAACACAATGTGATCCCCAACCCAGGTCCAGGGGTGGTTAAGTTCTGGTCAATTCAGCACTTTCATACAGATGCATTCTGCTCCACTGAACAAACTGCTTTAATAGGTACAACCATTAATTATGTGTGCAAATACCTTACGTGGTGATTATATATTATAAATATTCAGAGTTGAGCCTTGGTCAGCTACACATGGGCAGATCAGATGTAGCACCAGTAAACACTAGAGAAATACTTCCCCTTGCACCTTTGCTGGGAGTAGTATTTGAGCCTATGAAGTGTTGCTGGGACTTTGGGTGATACAGCATTCATTTATCACTTTCAGGGTGTGATGTTACCTTTCTACTCCGCATTACCTTTGATGCCCTTACCCACAAGAATGAAAACTGGAAAAATTAAACTTTCCCTTCAGTTCTGTCTTACTATTTATAGCTATGGAGCTAGCACACTGGCAAAAACTTTATTGTTGGCCATTTTGTGTTTTAATTCCTCTAGTTAATGCTGAGGCTTTAGAGAGGTTCTGTCAGTATTAGAACCTTGGTTTAGAGGATAAAATAACCATTTTGGTTGATGAGTTCTACAAAAATCTCTGCTATCTTTTGGCAGTGATGGTGTATTGGCTTTGTGTGGCCAGGTTATGGTAGAGGAGGGGCTGTAGGGGTGGCTTCTGGGAGAAGCTGCCCGAACCTTGCTCATGTCCAATCCCTGGGAACCAGAAAGCTGGGCATGCTGCTGGTCAAGGCTGGGCCAATCAGAAATGGTAATACCTCTGTGATGACAGATTTAAGAAGGAAAAAATAAGGTACTGTGCAGAAGTAATTACAGCCAGAGAAGAGTGGAGTGAGAACATATGAGTGGAACAGCCCTGCAGACACCAACATCAGTGAAGAACGAGGAGGAGGAGGTGCTCCAGGCTGCTGAGGTTCCCCTGCAGACCATGGTGCAGCCTATGGTGAGCCAGCTGTGCCCCTGCAGCCAATGTAGATCCACAGGGGTGCAGAGATCCACCTGCAGCCCATGGAGAATCCCATGCCAGAGAGGGTGCATGCCTGAGAGGAGGCTGTGACCCTGCAGGAGGCCCATGCTGGGGCAGGCTCCTGGCATGGACCTGCAGACCCATGAAGAGGGGAGTCCACACTGGAGCAGATTTGCTGGTAGGACTTGTGAACCTGAGGGGGACCCACCCCAGAGCAGGCTGTACCTGAAGGACTGCACCCCATGGAAAAGTAACCATCATTGGAGCAATTTGTGCACTGTTGCCTGTGGGATGGAGTCACATTGGAGAAGTTCATGGAGAGCAGTCTCCTTTGGGAGGGACCCCACACTGGAGCAGGAGAAGGACTCCTCTCCCTGAGCAGCAGGAGAAACAATGTGTGATGAACTGACCGTAACTCCCGTTCCCCATCTTCCTGCACCACTGCAGGGAAGGAGGTACAGCAAGGAGGGAGGAGTGGCAGAAGGTGTCTTTAAGATTTTACGTCTTGCTATTCTGCTCATATTTTGTTAATAATAAATCCAGTTACTATCCCAAATTCAAGCCTTTTTTTCCCATGACAGTATTAGGTGAGTGATCTTTCCCTGTACCTATTCAACTCATGAACCCTTGGTTATATTTTCTCTCCACTGTTCACTTGTAAAGCAGTGTGATAGAGTAGATTTTGGTGGGTGGCTGGCATCCAGCCAGGGTTAACCCACTACATGAAGTAACCAGTTTCACAGATTTCCATTCCCAGTGCAGACAAAAAACTGTTCAAATTGCAGCTGAACACCCAGTTTGGATCATATGACAACCCCAATACATTTTGAAGTTCTTCATGCATAGCTGACAAACCATCATTGATAACTGTGCACTAAAACACACAGAATGGATACACTGTGTATCAATAAACTGGCACTACAACAACTGCCCACAAGAGCATTCTCACATCTTTCACATTGAATATCTTGATGTTGAGGGATCATAAACATAGGTGGAACAATCTTGGAAATGTAAGAAAGATCTCGTCTCCCTTGTTCTCAGTATCCTTTGGTTGTAGTTCTTGCTCCTCTGGAAAGATCCAATTTCTCCCCATTTTTTAACAAATCAAGTTTGGTGGTTGATTTTAAGGGGGTGGGGGGTGGTCTTATTTCTGTACTTCAGGCCACATAAAACTAGGTGGCCTTAATCTGGCAATCATAGTCAAAAGACCTCCTTAAACTGTTGTCTTAAGACCTTCCCTTCTCATGAGTTCTTGTGCAGGAAGGAAAAAAACTCCTGAGTTGAGAGCATGAAACTCTGGGATAAATAATTTCCCAGTATCATTTTCTGGTCTGGTAGAAGGAAGGGCTCCAGTGCTCTGTCACAAGCTCTGAACTTTCAAAAGTATTTGCCAGTTGAAACACAAAATGGATTTCTGTGCTAGGTCTTTCAGACAGGTGTTTTTCTTCTCCTTGTGAGACAAATGCTTCTGTACCACATTTCACCTGTCCTCTAACAGTTCACATTGGTTGGTGGCAGACTCTCATAATTTCAGAGTGCTTTAACTTACTTAACTTCTGCAGGTGACTGTTGTAAGTTGGCAGCATGGCAAAGTGGCATAAGATTCAATTGCTTTATATTTATTCTTGAAGAGCTGCAAGTTATATTTCTTTTTGGGGGCAGAATCTCTTAATGTTCTTTTTAGCATTTTATGGAAGTTTAATAAGCCTGTAGATTAAAAATCAATTAACCTGTAATCTTTTTCCTTTTACAAAACTGATTACAAGAGACTAGTACAATCAACAAATCAAATTTGTAGTTGGAGTTGCAGTGAGTGTGCTTAGTTGATTAAATTGATTGTTAATGAATTAGTATCTGTGTGAAATTAAATCAAAAGCATCCAGTTGTAGATGGAAGGGAGATTCAAATTATGAAGTTGTGCAGCACAGCTAGAGAACTCCAAGGAATTTAACAACTTTCCAGCTCTTCAAGACACAGTTCTAACAATCAGATTTGCTTCATGGATTTCTTTTTTCTTTCCTTTTTCCCCCCTGTTTTATTTTGTTCTACTTTAGAGAAGGTGGGATTCACAATGCCAAAAAAAATGTTTACAGTGTAAATGTTTACATAGCCAGGCTTCTCAGTTAACACCTTTTAAGTTCACAGAAAGCAATAAGCACTTGTAGTGTGTAGATGAGTCCATCCTAAATTATGTGTTTAAAAATGGTCACACAAATCATATTGTCCAAATTTTTATTTCTCTTCATTGACTCTAAAGAAAGTGCAGGGTATTAGCTTGACTGTAGACATCTTCATTGAAGATCTAAAATATTAGGTGGAAATTATCTTATCAAGATGGCTTGACTTCTTTTTTCTAGAAGATTAGCTCCACACAAACACGCTCTTGCTGTCTCCAATGAAGCATGCTTATTGAAGACAACACTTGCTAAAATGTAGATACTGAAGTGTTAGCACTTCTTACACCCACAGATGTGTATTCACACTTTGCAAAGTGTTACATCAAAATCAGTAATCAGGAGGCAGAACCCCAATGCTATACAATACAGAAGAAAAGGTAATAGTATTTAGAGAAGGAGAAGCCCCTCTCCTTGTGAGGAATTGAGCTCTTCAGAAGTGGTAACACAAATGAGGGAGACTCCAAGTAAGCCTCCAGTGTGCAAAGCAAGCTTGCAGTTTTCCTATTTCATAGACCCTACTGCATAAAACTACCCAGCTACTGATCATTTTTCACCATAGAGGTCTAGAAGAAATGCACTATCTCTTGAGCAGTTGGACACACATTTCCTTCTCAAAGAGGAGCTAAGAATAAATCATAATATCTGGTAAAGTGGCCCTGTTTGGAATAAGAGCTAAGAATATAGCTTTTAGTTAAGGAATTTCTTCAACTTTCTTCTCTCTTTAAATTAAATATCATATACTGGGTTTGGGGTTTTTTATGATATATATACATTGCAACAATCATCATAATCAAAGAAGAAAGGATAGTCTTGGCAGTAGGAATTTGCAAGCAACACTACATCCCTCCTTGGGGAGGGGAGTGGGAGTGTCACTGAGTTCAGTTCTTTGCTCTCTGGCTTTGGTACAGCCAGTTACTTTTCCACCCTTTTGGTCATTTAGAGTTACCTTTTCCATTTATCCTTGCTTTGTAAATGGGAGACTTTATACATTCCTGATAACTTACCAAGCAGCAGAGATACACCTTGATGAGTGCAGCCCCTCTGGTGCTTGCATCCTGGGAGAAAATTCCTTGGGAACTCACACTTCTTTAGTGAGTCAGTCCAGTGCCTCAGGTCCAGAGACCACGTTGTCCTGGTGTCTTTGCTCTCGGAGCTGTTAAAGACATTTTGTCTTGTGCTGAGACCTGTGTCGAGGTTTTACCAGGGCCACCAAGGAAGAACATGAGGAGCAAAGGAGGAGGCCTCTGGTTGATAATTTCTCCAGGAGCAGGAGTTCTGGTATGCAGCAGTGATTCTAGCAGAAAAAGAGATGATTCCACATTTTTTCTTATGTGACTTGATGTACTGACTGTCAGCTCTACTGATAGAAGGTTGCTTTGCCAGTTCAGCTGCCCCTCCACAAGGGAAGGCTTACAAGCTGTATCAGTATTTTGTCAAATCTTAAATTATTGGAATAAATATATGTAAATCTTCAGATACATTCAAGAGCCCCAGGGTAAATATTCATCACTCCTAAGATTAAGGAATCTAATCATGCTTTATAAAAGATACACTCCTAAATTCTATCTGTTTCTTATCTGGTACAGTAACTTTGTAAATGATTCTGAATAGGTTTTCATTCATTTTGTTAATGCATTCTCTCTGATACAACCATCCTTTGTGAAAGATGCTTACATTTTCTTGACTGTCATTCAGCTGGTCAGCAGATAACTTTCTTATCCTAGCACTCTCTAAAATCTTCCAAATAGAACTTAGCCATATCTAAATTGGATGCTCTAAGTGCTGCTCTGACATTTTTTCTTCATGCAGCTGGGAGCTAGTGGCAACACCTTCTTGCTGAAGCTTTTTTTCCTCAGGAAAAGTAATCCAGAGTTAAAAAACAGGATAAAAGAGCATCTGAATCCTTCAGAACTCAAGTACCATTTAATTTACATAGACAAGCTTCATTAAAGGAATATTAATATTGTGAGCTAAGAAAGTGAAAGGGTTAGGGTTAGGACTAGGAAGGAAAACATATGAAAAGTTTAAATAGCAAGTGACAGGTAATGCAGGTTTTCATCATTCCTAGCCATTAGAGATGTATCCATTGGCAGTTTCAGGTCTAATGATAAGTCATGAGATTTATAGTTTAGATGTGAATGCTTCGGTTTTAATTTGTTTCAAAATTTCACCTTAAATATAAGACAATCAGGACCAGAATTGATTTCCAATAAAGAAACTTGATCTGCCTGCTCCACTAGGATTATAATGCTGCTCTGAGCTTGTAGGGTGTTCCTGTGTCACGTTCCCTCTACTTTTGTGAAGCAGAGATCCCACTATACTTCTGTTGAATCATGTAATGAGAAGCTAAAAAAATTCCTACCGTGAGTTAAAGGCCCAAATAGAGTAAAATTTGTGAGAAGGACATAATACCTTCTTTTAAATTAAAGAAAAGCATCCTGTCATGTTTCTTATTTTTAAAAGGAACTTCTCTGCCAAAAAAGGTAGGGAAAACAAACAGTAATATATTGAAAGCTAATATATGTGCATATACAAACACTGCTCTGTTTAATTAAAAAAAAAAAGTACTGAAGCTGTCTAGCCTTTATATATGTTAGTGTATACCCTTCCTTTGCAATCTTTTCTACTTGTAGGGATGAATGGAAACCTTACAGAGAAAATCTCACAATGAAATAATTTTTACTCCCTTCCAGTGTACTTTCCCTCCACCACTATACCATTGTATTCCCTTCAGTTACAGCTCTGTGGTGCAGTATCTCCAAGTGTTTGTTTTCTAGATTATTGACATTTTATAAAAGTTGAAACAGGTCTTTGTAGTATCCAAGAATTCCTTCCAAGAAAAAAAAATCAACAAATTGATGTGCTGTTTTTCTGCCTTTCAAGTAGCAAAACAAAGTATTTGAGGTTATTTCACGTTGGTTAGGAAGATTGCAAATTGTATCCCCAGAACAACAGCTTTCACAGGGGATGGCTATAATGTACTCCTCTGTGTTTATAAACCAGCCTGCAGAGCAGGCTGTCACTTGGGAAATTTCTACCTGTTGTTCCATTAACAGGCAAGGAAATAACAGATCACTGCAAGAAGAGGAAATATTCAGAAAAGGTTATAGGTAAGACTTCCAATTAACTCAGCTAGCACAGTTATTACTGAAATTTGGCATCTTTGACAGTTTTCCCCATTGGACTTAAATGCAGTATATCAATATTCAGCTTCTTCACAGCGTTTTTCAGATACATTTTTTGCTAGGTAATAGCTAAAAACCTGTAATGAGGTTTCCTGTGAGCATACTGTTCATGAGATCTTGGCTTTAACAAGTAAAACAATATGCTGGAATACACATACCAAGCTTGACCCTCTTGGCACAAAAATTTGTGTATGTAGGCTTTTAATTGACTATTATATAGGAATCATAGTTTTCAAAGCATTCATTTGAGAGTGGTAGTTGTAATATCTCTACTACAAATGAGTAAAGATCAACAACTTGATGTTAAATTTGAAAATTTGTGTAACTTGGTGGGGAAAGAATTTAAGACTGTTGTTGTTGTTGCTTCTTATGAGACTTGGATGATCATGTCTCTTTGCTGTGTAGCAATGTGTGCAGTGTCATCCAGTCACACATTTTCATTCCTAGGCCCCAATTCATACTGACCTCACATTTTTCCTTCAACAGAAGGATGTCTCTGTGTACATTACTGATGCTGTGGCTTAACAGGATTTTCTGGTTGCTATTGCTAGGTAGGGCTAAACAGAAACCTCTAAAAAAAAGTCTTGCAATGAAATGCTTATTTCTCTTTAACTGTCTATCTGCCAGAACATATTTTTGCGCTCTGGCTCCGCCGCTACATAGCACTTCTGAGCTGACTGTATTCTTTTGCTTTGGCTCTGGTGTTCCTTGAACTGCTCAGGAGGGCTCCTCTGTGACTCAGTTCCCTTTAACACCAGGGGAAAAAAAAACTCCTCTAGACTGAGTTTCAGGGTATATTCATCTGGCTTGATAGTGCCCAGATGCAGAGCTTCAATTCTTGCCCCTCAAAGCCTAATGTCTTGCTCACACCACCCACCTTCTGCCAACTTGAGTGCCATCCACAGCAAATGAGTTCAGGTCACTGAAATGGCACAAAAATAACTTGGTAAAATCTGCTTAGACAGATCTTGCAACTTCACCCTTTGTACAGTATGTATCCCTCTGTGAACAAAATATTAGAAAAAGGCTCCTGAGTCTTGGTAAGTTGCCTTGTTCACTTTGCCATGATGGTGGAGAGCTGTGTTTTACCCACAGTAATTGATGGGGGAAAAAATAGCACAATATGGCAATACAGGAAAATGTAAGCATTTGTCCCAAGCCTATCTGGGAGAAAAAAGTCTGCAAGAGTCAATCTAATGTAAAAATATTCTGAATTCACCTTACTCTTTCAAAAAATATAGCTCAAAATAATTCAGAGAATCTGTGTCAGCATTTTGTATTGTCCCCTGAACTTTCAAAAATAAGCTTGATCCTCAAGGCTTATAGTATTGCATCCCACTGATTTAAGAAGTTTAGAAATATACAAACATACACCTCCACAGCTGTAAAACATTAAACCTGTAAAGCTCTTATTGCTACTGCCTAGGATCAATGTTTCATTTCCTAAGCTCTGTAGTAACCTGTATATTTTTTTGCTAACCTGGATTGATGCAGATTGCTCAGAAAATACTGGCTGCTTTAATGTCTCTCTTGATAAGACTATCCTATTAGAATGTGGAAAAACAAAGGGATTTAGTGCTAAACTTTTCTAAAAAGATAAAATCAATAGACAGCAACAGTATAAAAAGAAACAAGATATATTGAAAAGAAAAAAAGGACTCTCCTTCAGAACATGGACATGTTTTAGGTGTGCAGCTGGTTTAGATCTGTCTGAATGCTTTGAACAACAAGCATGGCATGGGCTAGTGCTGAGTTTATTGAAATTGCATGCAGTCAGGCCCATCTCTGCAAGCTCGTGTGGGGCACAGACCCGCACCATGAGCCTCTTCTGAGCCCTAGAGCATCATGTCCATTCCCTTTCATTTTGGAAAGGCTCTGGAGACTCAAATGGGACATCAGTGCTGTACACACTGTACTACACAGTAGTAGTGTCCTGCTACTCATAGCACCTTTCTGCTAGCTAATCCTGTGATCCCAGCTAACAGGACAAAAGAATCTTTCTCTCACCTTTAACTGTAAGAGCACTCTGAAAATACTGTAAGCATTCAACAACATAGGCATGCTAAAATGAGAGATAATGTATTTGTAATGTATTTTTAGATTATTTTCCCAGAGCAAGAAATTGTAAAGGTAAATCACTCAGCAAATGAAGAAAGTGCTAGGCTGTCTCTAGTAAAATCCAATTCTTTATGTCAAGGCAACAGTATGAATCTGACTCCTGACTGACAACCATTTTTCCAAGCTTGTCACACAAAAGGAATGGACAGTTCTGCAGCCAATACTTGCAGGTTCTGATAAACAGATAATAAAAGTCAATCTGAATAATAAATAGGCAGATTTTGGCATACCTCCAGGTTAATATTAAGGTCTGTCAGGTCGCTGTAATGTTTGCTTTGGTCTACCAAAAAGTTGTTTACTAGCAAATATGATGTAAAGGATACACTTTTTTATTTATGAAATTTAGGCCTGCAGGTAATTGGTGAAGGTGAAGACATATACAAAGGAGTTTTATTTTAGGATTAGAGCAACAGCTGTTCAATTTTTATGTTGTATTTTCCCAGTAATGTCAGATATGTTCACAAACTTATCTGTCAGACAGCTGTGGACAGTCATTCAACTTTGAAGCATTCATTCTTATCATCATCCCTATCAGAGTCACAGTCATCCACTTGGACACTGCAAATCAACAACTGGGAATTATTTGGGGAGCATTGTGGCAAAATAATCTCTCAGAATCTAGCCTTAATGAAGTGAATATTGTGTATGTTTTATTTTAAATTCACATTCTACCTACAAATTGCTGCTAGTTATGTCCTTTTAGTGATTCAGTTTTCTGTGGGTCTCTTTTTAAATTGAGGTTTAGGCAGAATTAGTTTTGAATTAAAGGACCTACATTCAGAAATTGTGGCGATTCTCTTTAGTAAAATATGTTGATGACGTTGTTTCTGTAAGTTCATTCTGTGTTATTTAAATCTTGCAGTAAAAAACACAACCTGTATCCAATAGCTGTACTTGAACCGCAATATAGTTTTTTAGAAAAGCATCAATCTTGATTTGACACTACTGGGAAAATGTAGCATGCTTATTTTTATTCTTTTTCCCAGTAGTTAATTACCGTTCCTGGTTAAAATTAATTACACTAGTAAACAAACCTGCTTCCTGTCTTTTCTGAATCTGAATGTATTTATATTCAGCTTTCAACCACTGGACCTCTGATAATTAGGCAGAAGATAAACTCTTTTACTGTCAAACTTCTGCTTCTCCTATTAGATGTGAGACTGTGATTAAGACCCAACCCTTCACCTTCTCTTTGATGAGCTAAGTAGATTAACCTTCTGGAGTCTTTCACTAGAAGGCATGTCTTCTAATTCTGTAATCATTCCCTAGGCTCTGCTATGAACCTTGTCCAATTTCTCAACATCCTTCTTGAAATTTGGATGCTTGAAATAGGCACGGTGTTCCAGCCACAGTTACACTGGTGCCAAATACAGAAGTAATATATTGCCCTTCTGTCCCCCTCAATCAAGCCTTGTGAGTAAATTGTGAGTTGGGCTGCCTCATTTTTTACAGATGAATCACAGTGACACCATCTTACCCTTGAGACTTACTGTCATCCTTTTTGTCATGCTATATCTGTGGTAACATCCAGATTCTTATTCACAGTACTGCTCTTCTGCAGGCTTCCTGGAAAGGCACTTGGTGCGTTTGGCAGGCTTAAAGTTGGTTTTCAGATAGAGCTCTCCACTCTGAAAAACACATAAACACATAAAGGTTTTTTATTTGATGACACTCCATGCTAGAGAAGATGTGTGATCAGCTGTGGAAGTGAGTTGACATTTTAAATAGCCACACTGAGCTTTCTTTGAGTAGCAGGAAGTGTGTGAGCTAAGAAAAGAGAGCAGCCCAAGCTGTTTGCAGCTTTGCTCCTGCACTCGATGGGGACAGTAGAAAAACATAACTACTGCATGTTGGACCTCTGTCAGCCTCATACTCCAAAAGAGGGGAGTGACTAAATCAAGAACGGCACACAGAAATAGGGCAGAGTTAATATTTTGTAGTTTATTTTCTTTATAAGTTCTTAAAGAGGTGCAGGTATTTGGTGGTGCTCTTTTCCAATGTTGTCTCATATTTTTTAGTAATTTCTGTTCCCATGGTATTCTTACCAACCACAGATCTCTCAGCATGGAAAATTATTTAAGAGGTACATTTTACCACTTGGCCCCTTTATATTTTGGGCCAAACTCCCAAGATGCTTTGTAAGTCTGAGGTAGAATCAAAGCTTTGAGAAAATCAGAAGGAACTCTTCTGTCAGTATGGTCAGGGCTAGGCTCTTCCCTCAGGCTTTCTCTGTAGGTTCTTAAACACATTTAAGTAGCTAGCTGCCTTTGGCTTTTTTTTTTTTTTTCCCTGTGCATTTTAAAATTGAAGGCAATATTTCCAGTGTAGTCAAGTCGTTTTCACCCTTACACTGCCCCCATCTTTCAGGGGAGTGATGTCACTCTGTCCAGTGCAAAGACCAAGAGCACAACAGAGTGCTTTACTATTTGTTGAAAAATAAGAATGTGTAGTTTCAGAGCAAGAGCTCAAGAATGGTCAGTCCTTGGCTTCATTTACCAGCAAAAGATTCTTTCCATTGAAAGACAAGGATAAAGTAGTTTGCATCAGGCTTACATAAATCTGACATCACAGAAAAGCCTTTCTTCAAAGCTCAAATATATGCAGTTAGGATCCAATAAAAAATACCAGCACAGTTTAATAAATCATGAGTAGATGAGGAATATTACAAATAATTTTGTTAGAAGTTGCATTGTGGTGGGATTTACTTTAGTGCAGGAAAGCATTCACTAAGCTAACACATAATCCAGTTTTTCTTCATGCACAGTTGTACAAAGTTTTGTTAAAACATGTTCTTGTTTTAAGGTTGGATATTATCCATGATGTTAAACTTAAAAGAAATCAAACAATGATCAGAGCCATAAAGATGGAAAATGCAGTTGCAGACGCAGGTTCTCAAGTTTATTTATTTTGGCAAGCTTGGAATTGTGAGAATGAATGAATGGATCTATGACCAGTAACACACACAAAGGGAACAGACACCAGATTTTCAGATTTTTTTTTGAAGTATAACAGTAAATGCTAAGTGAGTTTCACAGGTAAGAGATATTGATATTCTTATTTCTTATTCTCATTTCTATATATGGATCGTGCTCACATTTACTATACATCTTAGACATGTTATGTCTTTTAGGAAAGCTTCTGCCTGAACTTGGATTCCTCCTCTTTTCATTAGCAGTAAAGCAGCAATATTTCTGTGTGGTTTATTTTACTATTTTCTTCTTTCAAAAGTAATGGTTTATGAGAAAGAAAGAAAATTTTAAAAAGTAAACAAAAAATTTAAAAAAAATTAAAAAAAACAGAACAAAAAGTTAACAATGTTCATCAGCTCTGTATGGATCAAAAATAATATTTCCAAGTGGGAATGGTCAATAGTTTTACAGAAAAGAAGTCCACATATATGACAATGAGCTGTTAATTAATTAACATTATAAAACATACAATCATTGTATCTTAAAATTATTTCATAGTTTAGATACTAATAAAACATTTTAATTGGTATTGCTATTAGAGTTTACACTGTCACATTTGTAAGGTACTCCAGCAAGGGGCAGTGCAGGACACAGAAAGCAGTCCTTGACAGTAAATCAATTCCTCCCTATTGAGGTTTAAAACATGTTTATTTCAGTTATTTTCTTGTGATTATTTATTGCAGAAGTTCAAGCAAATCAAAATAATTTTAAGTTGGCCAAACCCTCTTGTTATTGGTCTACGTATATTTTCTGAAATGGTGTTGAAAAGGCAAAAAAATCTTTCTTGAAGTCAATTAATGACTCTATATCCTTCCTTGGAATTTTTATCTATATTAAGACAATGGAACTCAAGGTCAGGGCTGCAGAATCAGACCTGTATCTTACTTCTTACCTTTCAAAAAACAGCTATTATTCTGGACAGATGAAATTCATGAAACACCCAGTTAAATATATCCTGCGTATATATCCTGTTACAAGCAGAAGACAGGCAATGATTTGCAGCTTTATGCAAGCCAACAGAAAACATCAATCAGTCCAAAATGTCATTCAAAAGCATTTATGCAGTTAAAGAAGACCCGTGAAGAGGTTTATATTGAACAAAGTTATTTTCTATAATGGAAAGAATCTCAGGATTTTTCTTATTCTTCTGCTGTTTACATCAGTGAGGCAAAAAAGGGCATTAAAGAGTGCAAAAGTTGTTCCAGGTTATTTTGCACCTTGGTTTACATTTATCTCCTGAGCAATAATTAACCTGATGATTGATAGTGAATTGAAACACAGATGTCAGAATCAGAACTGTATTTCTCTGTTAAATTCTGAGCTTGACAAAGCCATTTTTTAAAAGTAGCAACCTATTTGCTAATGGCACTGCAGTCTGTGAAATATCATCAGATTTAAAAGATCGAACAGAAAAATATAAGCATGTTCTGAGGTAAATTTGACATCCTGGAAAGCTTGGATAAATTCACCTTGTCAGAACCGGTAATGCTGCTGCCCTGGAAATCTAATTCTAGTTGTCTCCTATATATTTATCTATACTTCTTTTACTTTATTTTACTTTATCAAATTTTGCAAAGATTCTGCATTCCTCAATTCCCATTTAAGTGAGCCTTATCTTTTTTTAACCCACAAGCTTGCATTTTCCTTCTAAGAAATGCAAGTGGTGTGAGTTTAATGTAGTTCTAGGAGTAACAAACCCAGCTGCCTTATTTACAGAGAATGTGCAAGCTATTTTAAAGCATTTGGGTGTTTTATATCAATTGTTTGGAAATTTGAGGCAAAAAAAATAATAATTAGTACATCGTTTTGCTTGTTCCTCATTAAACTTTACCTGTTTGAATTAAATACATTGCAATGTTTAAATTTTAATATGGAGTGTGAATGTCCTCAACAGGCTGGGCTGTTGTGTTGGTATGGTAGGTTTGTACTCTCTTATGCAGTCACTAATGGGTAGAGGAGCCTTTCTAATAGCAAAGCATTAACACCACTCATGTCTTCTGATCCCAAAAAGGAAAACATAACAAAATCAGTTAAATTTATTCCAAAAATTGTGTCATATCACTAACACTTCATATTTAAATAGATATTGAAGACCAGCTAATATATAAATCCTCAATGGATTGAGTTAGGCAAGCTCCAGGCCTCTGCCATGCTTGTACAAAGGAGTTGTTTCACTCCCACAGTTTTATTAAAATAAAATGCAACCTGCAGTGGAGCTGACAGCTGAACAGTCAGGTTACAAATCAGCCTGTGATGGTAGGGCAGACCAAACGAATATTGCCATGCAGCTTGTCAGAAGCAGGGTGAAAAACAAGTCCTGATGAATGGTGGAGCTTGGTCTGTGTAGTGCAAGGATGTACAAGTGCAGCATGAGGGACCCCAGCCAGCAGTAGCTTCAATAAGAGATAAGCTAAGGGTCAAGAGAGAACCCCAAGCTTTTGCAGCTTTGTTCCTGCATTTGATGTGTTCCTGGATGGGGACAGTAGGAAAACACAACTGCTGCCTGTTGGACCTCTGTCAGCCTCACAGTCCAAAAGAGAGGAGTGGCTAAATCAGCACCTGGAATGGCACACAGAAGCAGACTGGAGTTAACATTTTATACTTTAGTTTCTTTATAACTTCCAAAAGACACATGGCCACATTTATTTTCACATGTCATGTGGGCCTGAGGCTTTCATTAACAAAAATATCCCAGAAGTCAGATTCTGGAAGTTCAAAAGGAGAAATATTTAAATACCTGTAATGGTGACAAGCAGTGACTGAAAAGTGAGTTGAACCAAGACCATGAGCATTTTCTTCCAGCATGTGAATTAATGGGCTAATGAGAGTCTGTGTGAATTACACTGATGTATGGAGTGGTAACCAGAAGAATCATTTTAACCAAGAGTCTTTTGCTGTGATCAGTTAATGCAGATTAAAGAGTTCTCAGCACCTATTTGGATCACATGATGGGTGATCCCTTTGAGTGATTTTAGCATGTAATTCTGTCTCTCCAGGGAATGCACTTCTTGCAGCCTTGCCTGGTAAATGTAATTGTCAGGGTAGTAGCGGTGTCTTCTGATTTTGCTTTCTCATCTTGATCCATGCCCACCGAAGGTGCTCTGGAATAATAGTTTGGGCTCTCAGAGTCTGAGAAGTAATAAATAGTTTTGAGAAGTTAGAAACTTTAAAATTTATTATCAGGGAAATAAAGAACAATTTTACAGATCAAGGTGCTTCAGATACAGAACTGCAGCTCCTCACAACAGTAGTAAATGTTGTCACTGAAAATAAGAGCAGATACAGGTTAGAATAAACGTATCAGCACCATGGGGTATGATTTGAGGCTTTTCTTTTTTAATTAAGGTTATGGAAAGCTACATAATTATTACTTGCACACAGTAGAAAGAAGATCAATGTCTGCTGTAGAGGAGTTCAAGAAAATAATTTGTCTGTAGAAGCTATAAACATATAGCAATTTAAAGAAAAGATGAACAGCAGTGGAGAACAGTGGTGAAGCAATTATGAGAGTTGCTGCAGGAGAGTGTAAGAGATGTGCACTACTGGCCTTCGTTTCTCTAAGTTTTAGCATTTGCAGTGGCTCTGAGACAATTAAAATGCAAATGTGTAGTTCTGCCTGGCAAGAGAATGGCAAGCACCAGTCTCTGCTGTGGGTTGTCACTGCAGGCTGATAATCCAGGGTGGGCACTCATCACACCTGCAGTGCCACCTTCACCATGGCCCACTCCATGCCCCTGCAGACAACATGCCATCAGACCTCTTAGGCGTCAAACCAGATAAGCCAGCTCTGTCTTGGTTTGCAGCCCAGGCATGTGCTCTCTGTCAACACTGTTTTCATGTTTTCCAGTGCACTTGGAAACTGACAAACACAGTGGAAACATCTAAGACCCTCTGTTCCTCAGAATAGTTTTTGTAATATCAATACCAGCCTCCAAAGTGGCTTTGGCACCCTCCAATTGACTGCCATCTTTGTTGAGGAGGGAGATGCTTTAACGATATCTTAATAGAAGAAAATTTTAAAGGAAAATCAATAAATACAAATACTGATTGACCAGTGTCCATTTAGCTAGTACACTGTTGCCTTCCTATCATGTTCTTAATAAAAATCATTGTACTAAGAAGAATATACTTGAACAGGTTAGAGCTGAATATATTTGAATAGGTTAGAGCTATTACTATGTTCTTTTGCACATATATGTGCACATACATGTACGTATATATTTATTTATCTCTCTTTCCTCTAAACTAAGTATGTGTTCTATAATAATTATTTATTTGGCTCAAAGTTGGTGTAATATAAGATGAATGGAATTTCATTCTGGTTGAATTTCACTGAATATTTCTGAATACACTTCACCAGTTCAAAGATGGTACAATAACGTTTTCTTAAAACACTGATCGGGAAAGATGTATTTCAGTTCCATATGATCCATTTAATTCCCTCAGAGCTGTAAAATACTAAACATTAGTATCTTCAACCCTATCAACATGATCGACTCAGAAGAAAATTGCAAGTTTGTATTAGTCTTTCTAGGATGAGGTGTAAGACTAAAAAATGGGATTTGGTTCAGTTGTTAGATGACATATGAGTCAAACATACAGCATACTTTATAAATAAACACAGAAAGTCGTGCTTCTGTCTGATTGCACAGACTGTGAAATTAAATCTTCCTCATTTGTAAGGAGACTGTTGGAAAACTTTAGTTTAAATGCTGGAATGAATTGAAAGTAGGAAATAATGTGTTTAAAGACTGTGGAGGTTGATACTTAGTGAAATGTAGGTCAGTCAGATTATACCATACAGTCTCAGCTGCTGTGTTTTGTCATCTGCCTGTAATAAGAAGAACCAACATAGGTAGCAGTTATACTCAAGAAATGTATTTTTCTCCTAAGGAGAAAAGAGTGATTGATAGGAATGTAGCCATGCTGAATAGGAGTCTAATGTTGATGCTGAGCTCTGAAAAACAGGGAACGGTGAGTGACATAGGTCAATGAACAAATAGACAAAATAATACAGATTTAATTTTTTTCTTCTCAAAATATCCTGCATCAGAAAACTTATTTTCTTTGACTTAGAGAAAAATACAAAAGGATCAGGAGGTAAAAAACTGAACTCACAAAACCAAGGAAACAGCCTGTCTATCCCCAACACAATTTCTGCCTGTGAACTTTTAGTCTTTCACTGTGCCATGAGAGCATTGGGCTCTGATGCTGTCAGGCTGTGCACCAGTAGCCACATGCAACATCTTCCTTCTCTCTGAGGTTCACTGGCAATTTTCCTCAGTAAAGTGGGTGGACACCACCACAGAAGACACAGCAGCTATTTTATATTGTGCTGTTTTAGGTGTAATGTTTCCCATCAGCAAAAGCATTAAACTCATAAATTAGAATGGCTGTTATTAAAATGTTTCTGAAATTATATCAGAGATAATTAATTTTTGATTATAGTTGCTGAAGATGTAGCTATTTTTTTCACTATTGAATGTTGTCATTTTTCCTTAAACGTGACAGTTACATGTGTTGAACCTTAATACATAGTTTATTTATGACTCTTTAGGGATTTATATATTTATTTTTTTTTATTTTAATGAGTGGGAGGTTGTATGTGCACTTGCTAATAAAAGTAACTTCTTGAAAGCCACTCAGAATTTTTGGACTCTCACAAGATTCACTTGATTTTTCTCACATGGCTTTCTGCAAGTCAAATGCATAATTTTGGTTATAATTATTCAAGAAGAATTCAGCGGCTGAATCTCTGTTTAAAAAGGTAAGCTGCTTGCTATATTCCTCCAAACAGTGTGGGAAAGGCTGATGCTTATCTCTGGGAGGAATTTAAATGGTGTTCACGTGGGTTCACATGAGCCTAGGGAAGTCTGAAGGAGGGAGATACTGGACATAGTGAAATCTGTGGTGCAGGTGGAAAGGAATGTGTTGCCAGAGATGGTGCAGAATCTTTTTACGGTAAACTGATTGGTAAGGAAGAGCTCAGGAGGGACTGACTTTCAAGAGGAGAGAGCTTACAGTGGTGTGAGATGCTCAGGTTGTGCAGTCAGTAAGTCCATGTCTCTACAGGCACCAGTGTATACTTCACAGACATTTTCTGGATTTTCACCTTCACAGGGTATCCCATTCTCTGTCTTCATTAATGACAGCAAATCCTGTCTGGGGCAAGCAGGCTGGCTTGGTTAAAGGGTGTGTTTAAAGGTATGATTTCACCTCCACTTTTGCTGTAGCCTTCCTGGGAAAAGGGAATGTGGACCTGTCTGTCATCTCTGCTGACAAATCATTCTCCTCTCGGCAGCTTTGCTTTCCCTGCTCCTGCCCCTTTTGGGAAAGGAGCTGAAGGAGTCAGCCTTAGCCCACAGCTCTCTGCTGGTACCCGGTACCTCCTCTTGTTGGCCACTCACATGAGCTGGGGGCAAGAGGACTGACAGGTTCCTGATGCCAGGCTCAATGTAAGGCATTTCTTACATCCCCCTCAGTGTTGTCAGGCTGCAGGGGCCACCACCGCTGCTGACAAGGGTTTGGGTGTTGCACAAGGGGCATGACATTTGGCAGCTGTCTCAATTTAAACAAAAAGGGGCTTCCTGATGCAAACAGATACATGTAAAGATAAGCACTTTGTGATGGTACCAATTCATATCACAGACTTGTTCTTGAAACAGACACTTCTAAAGGAGAAAATTATGGTATCAAGTCTGTGTGTTACCTCCAGGGGCTGGAACAAGTTATTCATTCATTACACATTTATGAAATTGATTATTCATCTGCTAATGTCTCTAGGAGTGCAAATGCCTATTTACTTAGGTTGGTGTCGCAAGGTATTAAAACTCTATAACAACGTAGTTGCAGGGAACTTAATGGTCTTATAAGCTTTACTAGTAACAGAAACATGTTTCAACTCTTTCTTTCCTTTTTGCATATCATGGAATTCACTGGGGATACAACTGAAGAGGTTTTCACAGGTTGTAATAGTAAAGGGACTCAAATGATCAGGAAACCCATGCAGATTATTTGGTAACATTTTTGATGGACTAGCCCCCCATCCAGGATTTTTTCTTGAAATAAAGTTTTTCCTTGTTTCTAACCTGAATCTTCCTTGTTGTTGCCTGTGTTCACTGTTTCCTGTCCTGCCTGTTGTGGGCATGAAGAACCCTTTTGTTTCATGCCCTCACCTGAGTCTTCCTGTACTGAGAGAAGCAGAAGGATCCTTTTGTTTCTCTTGCAGCCTGGTATGTTAAGTGTCTCCAGATAGAATTTGCCTTTCTTACAGCAGAGTGAAACTAAATGCCAATCTTTTATGAGTCTTAAACCCTTTTCCATTGTTTTCTTGCATAGGCACTAGTTTTTCAAACTGCTGTTACACAGACATTCAGAGAGAGTGACTGATAAATTAAAAAAAAGTGTGAGGATCTTATAGAGGGAGATCAAATCTCCTCAGCAAAATAGCTGGTGTTCATCTGGTGGTAACTGGAGTCTGCCATAAGGGCACTTGCAGCAGCATTTTCAGCTGTATGGGGTGAGCCCTTGAACCCCTGCTCTGTAACCTCACTTCTTGTAATCCAGGCACCATCCAGCACTTGTTTAATTCATTGCTATTTATATGTCTTAACTACATAAAAGGATCCTCTTAAATATCTTACCTGCACATACTGTCCTGCCTGACCATTTATGCAGGAAGGATTTTCACTGATGACTTTAAAATGTCTTATTAACGCTAAATTCTGCAGCAACAGCCAGTAAGAGCAGTCCTTGGGACACAGGGTGTTAACACAACCAGCTGTACAAACTGGACTAGGCACAGAGTGATCTGGGAGGAGGTAGTCATTTCCAGAAGGGTAAATTCTTACCAGGAAGCCTCCTGTAACTCTTGTGACTAATAGAATTTAAAGGGAAGTCTTTAAAATATTTATTTGGAAAACTAATATTCAATATTTCGTGTATTTTTTGGTAAAGGTAGTGCCATCTGGAAAAAAAAAAAAAAAAAGCTTATTTTTAAAGTGACACATATTACTTAATTTCTAACTTTTCAGGGATAATTACATAAATTCATTTCTTTCTGTTTGAACAGAGGTATGATGACAGTTCATTTCCTCTTGATATTCCTCTACAGAAGCCATAATTCCCTCCCTTGCTCCCCCACTGAATCCATTTTGCTTTCTCTGGGCAGAAGAGAATAGGAGGTTTAATGGTGCAGTGGAATCTTCTCTTAACATCTGAACTAAAAAGAGTCATCTGAGTGCAAGTCTTGGTGCTCTTCAATTTGAATCTTTTCTCCAGCAAGTAAACATTTTAACTAAAGTGAGAGTTTTGCCTCCAGAAGGGCTCATAGTTACAAAAAATTTTCTTTTTATATTTACCTTCAAGTCCTGACACTCCAGGAACTGAGGTAAAATTTCACAGAATTTAAAATTTCACAGAATCAACAGCAAATGACCTGACACATGATTTCTTTTCAGGCTCTGGGTATCTCTCACTGGCACTAGCATCAAACTGACCTTTGTGAGCAAGGCATGTACCTTGAAGTACCTGGTATAATCTCTGCTGTGCCAAAATAGTTCACTGGTTCACTGCAGCTCTATTATTTGTTATTTGCTAATTTATTTATTTTTTTAAGGAATGTGAGCACAGAAACTTTGATATAATTATATGATGAAATAAAACATAGCTTAGATATGGATTCAATACCTTAGAAATAAGGTACAGGAGAAAAAAGGTTAAATGTTTCAAATGTTCTGTGGAAAGAAGAGTGAATTCTGATGTTCTGGTCTGCCTTGAAGGATTTTCTCTGATAGCTGGGAATTTATTGATTGAATCTGCATCATTCAAAGAAGCAAATTAGTGCTTTGCTGTCAGATTCTGAGAGTTCCATGCTGTGATTTGATCTGTTTAAGCAAGTAAACATCTTTTTTTTAGAGTCTTTTCTTATTTGTTTTACTCCAGAGGCACAGGAGTAGTCTTCCCACCTTGTTTACAGCAGTGCTTGAACACATTCTTTGCTCAAATTATAGAAAGAGATCAATGATAAGGGATGTGCTCACTTCATTTGTGCTGTAGACAAATTACAAGTTTATAGAAAAGACCATATCTTGATTTCTGTTAGCCAGATTTGAGCACTAGTTGAAATCCCTGGAAATGTTAGTGATTAAGAGTTGTGTCTGCAAGGCTGGACCGTGGCTGTGGTGGTCAAAACATGTGTAGGTCCTGATTCTGCCCTCAGCTGGGCTGGTGTGGCACCATGTTATGGCTTCAGCAGGGAATCCTCAGTAGAAAATGTTGGTATCAAACCACTGTACTGGGCAAATAAAACAATCTTTGTGAATATTACTGAAAGTCATTGTGGTTTTATTTGCCAGCAGTGGGGTTTATTTCCAAAGGTGCCTTGATACAGATGCATTTCTGATCATTCTTCCTTGGTCTTGTAAATCTAACAAAACTAGCCAGATTAAGCTCTTACTATAATCAATATATATTTTGATACATTTATCAGTGCCAATAATTTCTCTTTATATTAAGCATCCCTAAAATGTAACCTCTGTCAAAATCATACACCTACAACTGAGGGAAGCAAGGAGCATTGTGGCTTCTTGAAATGCTATAAGTGAGAAAGTATATTGCAGTGAATAGAGGAAGTCTATTACAGTAAAATAGAGTCTGTTCTTACAGATAATGTCAAATTCACTTGGCTTTGTTTCTCATTAGTGCAACCAAGATTATGGCCTATGCTGGAAAAAAGTAAATTTCTAGGAAGTGAAAAATACCCCTATCACAGAATTTAAAATTAACATTTTAAATTGACAAGGATTAAAGACCATTAGAGCTGAATAAGCATTTCAGAATGTAGTCTATACCTCAGTACACCTCCCAGGAAAATCAGTGCTCAAAATTGTTGAAAAAATATTCTTCTTTTTCACATTTGTTTTTAATGCTTAGAAGATTTTATACTATCTTCAAAGAAGATGTTCCTTGGTGATTAGAAAGCTGTCCTGGTAAATACTGGGAAGGCTGAAGGTATCACTTGATCCCTTGATCCAATGTGTTTACAACTGGGGAGAGGCTGTGGAGGCTATCCCAGACTGTCCTGCCAGTGTGCACAGTCCATGCTGTGGGGAGGCAGAGCAGCTCCAGGGCTACACACCAGCTGAGCTGCCCAGGATCTCTAAGAGTGCAGCTTGTAAATTACTAGCAACCCCTCATGATTGTTTCCACAATTTGTTTTATAAAATATGCAAACCACCAAAGCTTAGCAATGTGGGAGCCCAGCACTAGATGCCTTCTGACTTGTGCTACATCACTACCAGGGTGACAACCAATGTAGCTCTGAGATTAATGGTCTTATTGAAGATGTGACGTGGTGTATTCAGTTAAGTCCTGACCATGCCATTCAAAATCTCTTTTATTTAACTGCCCACTTATTCTGGTTTTGAGTCCCTCACTTTAGTGCCTCACTTCATATTCTCTGCTCCACTGCAAACTTAGAATAAAGTATTGGGGGACAGCTGGTCAGTACCCAAAAAATCATAGCAATATCCTACTGCAGGTGGCCTGGGCTCAGTATCACTTGATCCCTTGAATCTTGAATTCAAATCAAGGATATCACTTGAATCTAGGAAATTCAAACAGTCAAGAAAAAAAAATGAAACCTGCTTTCTGATGAACATCCTACCAGGAGAGCAGCTGGGGGAAACACTAGGAGGTTTTTTCTGGCTCATTGCTTTTGTAGCTCTTGTATTCTTGGTTCTGAATGTGCACATGGAAGCAGCAGTATAGGAAAGAGACTTTTTCTGTGCATGCTAGGAGGCCACACTTCTGTGTAGGGAGACTGCATGATTTCAGCCAGGTATATGTTTTTTGTATCAAGAACTGGTTTCAGTTTAGGTAAGATTCTTCTTGAAGTTTGGTTGGGGTTTTTTCAGTTCAGTTAATCCAATTATAAAACTGCATTTCAGAATTACCTTTATGCATCTGCTATTTCAGAAATCAACTTTCATTTGGTGTATGGTGAATATACTGCACTACTTCTTCAGCTTAATACCCAACATTCAAAACTGAGCATTACGAACCTGGATGGACAGCAACATCCTCACTTATGTGTAAAGTTCAACGTGTGCAGTTGCACAAATAAAATAAACTCACTCAACAGGGAAAGTGTGAGTCAACAAAACAAACCAAGACACTACGCTAAAACAGGACCAAAGTATGCCTTGCCGACTGCAATCCAAAGCCAGTTTTTCCAGGTTTTCTGAGTATCAGAAAATAATCAAGCTCACAGTGCCTTTCCGACTTCTATTTACTTTTAAAGACCAGAGAGTAATTAATTATTTTTATTTTCAATTAGGTTAATAATGCCCTAAAAGAAGCCATGATATTGCACATGGAATATCTGCATCTATTTTCAGATGGCTAACCATGCTGTTTAATACCTGATTACTAGAAACTGAAGCTCTTTGCTTTTGTTCATGCTTCTTAGATGTGGCTTCTTCCATGCAGTTAAAACCAGATGTTTTCACTGCTTTTAATTGGTATCTTTCTGTTTGTTCTGTACTTGCCTAATCAGTGGTATGTCAGCCACAGGAAACCCTTTAGTAGGTATTAGTTGTTTATATTCTTTTAAGGAACACTCTTCCATACAAGAATAAAGTCATACAAGTTAAAAACATCATATATACTTTTTAAAAACTTACCATTTTACTCCAATTAATATATTTTAATTAATATTTTTTTGCAATATTTGCTCAAGTGTAGTACAGTGTTTTACATGCAGACGCATACACAGGTACATGATCCTTATCCTTGACCTTCAGATTTCTCTTTTTATATCACCATTAAACACCAATCTGTTACTAATGCATACTTCACAATTAAAAGTTTGTTGCTTTAAAAGCAAAGGCAGTTTCCTGCCTAGTTGTTAATTAATCTTTATTTAAGACACCTAAATATTTATGGGGACTTACTTCTCTTTTCATTATAAACACTGTAGTGCTTCAAAGAACTTACATGTTTCTGAAGAGTTTTCACTTTAACCACAATGACTACTCATAAAAAGAATTCAACACCTGTCTCAATCCATAGACTGTGATGTTATTGCAGCTGTAGGCACAAAGATGTGAGGTTTAATGGTGGCAGATTGGTAGGGAAAGGGTCAGGTTTCCCTTAGGCCTCATTCTCCCCCAGTGAAAAGTTGAACAAAGTGCAGGTAAAGTATTACTGTGCCTGCTAGCAAGGTCCAACTAATACAACTAACACTGTGCCAACTGCACAGTTAAGGGAACAAAGAAATATTGGATTGAGTGCTTAACCTTCTGCCTGCATCAGCATTCATTGTGCCAGAGCAGCACACTGCTCTCCCAAAGGCCAGCAGCAGGGAGTGGCAGGGGGAGTTTTGCCACACCAAGTTTTGGCACGGTGGTTCCTGGTTCCTGGTTGTCCAGTATCTGCACAGAGGGCTGGGTTATGCTTCCACCCTCAGCCCACCAAGTGACTGTACTTCAAACCACTTGGCCTAATCCCCAAGACAATATTTTAGACTATTTCAAATTTGTTGAACCCCTGCTTATCTTGCAGATTTTCCCAGGGGTGCCTGGACCTGAAATCATCAAGTGATCCCTATTCAGTATGCAACCTTTAAATTCCCCAAACTGCTTAGTGCTTTTGGTAATGATGCAGCTGTAGATAGAATAGATTCTTCTTTCTTACTTTACAGACAAACCTACCCTGGAGCTGAATGGGAGGAACTGGCCAGCAGTAATTCCACAGCTCACTTTCTCTGACCTTTCAGTCTGTAGAGCCACTTTTTCTCTATCAGCTTTTCTCTTTCTTTTCTCTTTAGAGACGAAGGGAAAGGTGTTGAAAAGCAGGATACAGGTGGGAAGGCAGTAGTTTAGGCTCGTAGTCAGGGATTTGCAAAGTGTGATTCTGCATCACATATTCTGCAGGAGGTCACACTTAATGGTTAAAGAGGACCCATAGGAAGGTCTTCATCTGTAAGCAATGGAAACAACCATGCCTTTCCTTTTGGCACAAGGAAGGGTAAGGTGGACTTCTGTGTGCAAGTTAAATTAAAGAAGCATCACTGTGCTTCTGCATGGTCAAATTGCCTTAAACAATGGGATCACCACAGTGTTCTGGGAAACACAGCAGGTAAAATTGCTAAGCGGATATGAGAAAACTGAAATCTAAATTGTAGTACAAGCAAATGACCTGCTGCTATAAACTGTACCCTTACAGATTTGCTTAGTGATTGCAACATGCTATTTATCATGTGTATAAGCTGTAGATTGATCAAGATTATTTGTTACCATTTATATCTTGTTGGAAAGCAATGGGAGATCACTGTTTGAATGAGGTAGATTACTGCCAGTCATTCTGATATGTGAAATGAGGAAATTGAATAAGCATTATTCTTGTCACTTTCAGCTGAGTTATTTAACTGAAACCATGGCTTAAAAGGTGTGATTTTTCACACTGTTTAACTGGAAATACTTAATGCAGCCAGAGATCAATATTGATGCTTGAATAGATGAAATATCATTTTAAGTATTGCAGGGCTGAGTAAGGATAACATAACAGTATAATTGGTGATGTGTGGTATGCATCAGGAATGTCAGCTGACCATATTAAGTGAAATCTTGCTCATCTTAATAGTATGAATTATTTCAAGGATGTCACTGAACAGGATTCTTCTATAAAGCAACACCATTATTTTAATATATAAATGAACCAGGACTGTGCCCACAGATTCTTCTAACAAGGTATATATTCATGTATTCTAGTCCTGGAATAAAAATAGCTGGTTAAAAATTTGATAATATGCTAACAGTTTTCTCTTTCTAATATACCTATATCTCCTGTACAGTGAGTCCTCTATACAAATTGAAAGTCTGTGTTATAACTGTCCTGTTCGGCTTTGCTGGAGGGTGGTACTTTAATGAGTGTCACTTTTGTGATGCTAGCAATAACTTTCAGCAATTCACGGTGAGACTTTAATTTTCACTTGCCTTCTGATAACATCACCATTTCATTAGCCTTACTTTATTCCAGAGGCAGAGCAGTTTATCAGATAATGAAGGCTGAGTAAGCTTCACCTATGTGACATGTGGCAAGTTATGTCATTTCTCTGTCCTTACCTGTTAGATGCGTCATTTGTGTAAGTCAGTCTGCAGTGATGGTACTTGCACAGCACCTGGAAGAGCTGACATAAATTTGACTTCTAGTTCTACCCCTTTCATTGCAAGACCTGAGGCTGTGGTGCAGCCGCTTTGTACTTGCACAACACTGCATCTCAAATAGTAAAGGATTTCAATACTTACTGTGGAGAAGTCTTTAATGTTCCTGCTGAGCAGTAAGGCACAATAAGCATGCCAAATTGAGATGGTGCATGAACTAGACAGTCTCTCAGAGATTCCCTGCTCTTAACCATTACTTATCAGTGTTTACTGCATAAAGAGGCTATCTCCTAGAGAGTGTGTCAGGGAAACAACCCTTGTTCTTTGCTCTCTGCACAGTTTTCATTAAGTGTCAGTCCAAGCTTGTCAAACAAGAATACCGTACTGACCACCACACTCTTTTTTGTCCGTCCATCCCAAGGCAATGCTTACTCAGAATGTTCCTCACACACATCTTTGTGTTGCATGTGTCCTTATGAAACTAAGCTGAGGCAATTAGAAAAGTTTAAGCATTTACGTATTGCTTCTTGACACACAATGGAAATCTTCAATAAAAAACCAGTTTGCTCGTGGATGAGGTAGCACAGTGTCTGCTGCCTCTAGAAGAAGAGCACATCACAAGCAAAAGTGCATCACAGCCACAAGAAATCTCAGTGCATTATGGACATCTGGGACCAACTGAACAATCAGTATTGAATTAAGTAGGAGACAGCTGGAAGGACTTGAAATCTTTTGCTCTCTTGTCATAGATACTGTGATATTGCCTGTCTCTCTAAATGAAATAACAATAGGGAAGCCTCAGGGCAGATTGTCTGCTTCCCCTCTCTTGGGGAGTATGCCTTATTTTGCTCAGCATATTAGAGGTGGCAGATCCATTGTAATGCAATGTCAAAGGCCTTTGGGACTTAAAAAATGTTGTGTGTGTGGTATTGGAAGGGGAAAGAAAAACCATTGACCCTACCAGATGTTATCTTTTCAGGTGGTATGTATGCACTTAGGCTGACCAAGCTTAACGAAAATGAAATCATTCCAGATGGTTGTCCAAACTTAGAGCAAACAATTATTTTAATTGATTGCCTCCATAGCTTTTAATCAAAACTCCTTGAGGAATATGACAACCTTTGCATTACAGATTACGTGATGGTCCCAATAAACTTGTTTGCTTAAAATCTGATTCACTTCTGCTTTAACATTTGACAAAAATGATTGCTAGATTCAAACAGCTATTTGAGAAATACTTACCTATGTGAGGAAGCACTTTGCCATGATGACTGTTTTGTACTCTGTACACAAACAACAAATCCAGGTGCAAACTAGAATGGTAATTTTTTTCTGTTTGTGATTCAGTTTTTTTTACTCACCTGTATCTTGCTGAAAGTTGTTTTCATCTGTTCAGCAAGTAGAAACATTCTGCTTACTACGAAGTGGCCATTCATGAACAGTATCATTCTTCCTCCACCATAAGGAACATAAGGCAGTAGAAACAATTGTTAACAATGCATAGCCAATAGAAAACAGCTGACAAACCACTCACAAGCTAAAACTTTCCTTGTCCAAACAATACAATACATAATTAACAAATGTGTCTGTAGAAGTCTGCCCATTAACAATTTCCAAGTGGAAAATCAGGCTCTATAATGCATTTTCTGACTATCTGTACTGGATGTAGTAGGACAGTAGGGATGCATCCTCATGCTCTCAGAGAACAGAATTATTCTTTGTCTATCTAAGGGTTGCTCAGAGCAGTTCAGTTTAAGTTAACTGAAGGTATGGAATTGGTGAGTATAGCAGAGGTGCAACAAACCCAGTCTAGACATTTTCATTGAAAATAAAGTTGCATAAATATATTGTCTGCTCCAAGGATCCAGTGGGCTGATCTTGGCCAGTGGCTAGGCACACACCTGGCAGCTCTCTCAATCCCTCTCCTCAAGAGAGGAGCTCAAAAATCTCATGACTCAGAATCAATTAGATCATTTACCAACTACTGTCACAGAGAAAACAAACTCAGCTTGGGGACTTGAATACCTTGCACTGGACCAACAAAACCCTGCTAGCTGAGATACCAATCAGCCTGAGTGGTGACCTTTGAGGTGTTGGAGTAAGTACATGCCTGCACAGGGAAGTCTTTTTGCTTGGACAGAATAATGATTTCATGTTAATTGAGGTAACCTTTGAAGGAACTTATGCAGACACACTGATTCATACGTAAACCTCCTTTGTTTCCCATCAGTTTTGAACAGCTACCATTTTTCTGTACAGAGTATGAATTTCAAGAGCAGTCACTGTTCCAATGCAGGTAGTTAGAATTAGCTTTTTCTGCAATATCTCTTGAGTCTGGTTTCCCTTTTTTTGGGCAAGGCTCTTAGGAATTGTTCCAGCTAGTGTGCAAGAAAATCTTTGAGGGCAGAAAATTTTGAGTTTCACTGCTACCTTTGTACAACTTCACAATCTAGGGTAATTAGAATAAATGAAGGGGTTTATTTTCAGAGTTCTTTACAAGACCATCCATAATTTAGGAAATAAAAAAATAATACAGTGATAACTGTAATAATCCCCTGTACAGACAGGGTCAAACGAGGTCAAACAGGTCTGTCTACCTAAGCCAGTATCCCACCTACAACAGTAGCCAAAATACCAAGTTAGCTTAGCCTAGCATGACATTTTCAGCTTTCAGGGTGTTTTAGATTTTAAAAAGCCATGCAAATATTTTTTTGTCCTGAACAGACATTAACCACTATTAAAGTAGCGAGTAGAGTAACCACTATTAAAGTACTGGAAGAAAATTCTCCTTGGTTTTTGGTTCACTTCCCAGTTGTTGGGGTCACACCAGGCTATGCCCCATCCCTTCTCCCACCTTCTGATTTTCAATGAAAAATAACATGGGTAAGTAGCAGAAGGGAGTAGTGATAAGAACCAAGGTTGGTGACCTGGGCAACCAAGAGTTGTGGGGCCAGAAATGTCCCACAATTTACTTGCCACTTACACAACCAGAGATCTAGTCAGCCAAAGTCTAGCCATCTAAGTCTAGAACATTTCCATCATAGCCTTCTAAAAGCATTTCCTAACCATGGCCTTTTATCTGATCAGAAGCATTGGCCATTCCATGGTGGAAGTTGCAAGCCCTTCACCTGTAGCATGAGTCTCAGGGCAAAGTTTTTAATAGATCTGCACCAGATGAACAGAAGGTGCATACAGAGTTCAAACAACCTTACTTATTCACTAAAATAATGGTATTTTATCACAACAATAAACAGAAAGTTTCAATTCCATACATCCTATGTCTATGTATTTGTCTGGAAAAATCTCTATGCCTTCCATCATGAGACACATGAAACAGTTAAGATGAAGACCAGTAAGCACACAAGAAAGACCATTTCCTTCTTTTTTGAGGACAGAAAATTCAGTATCATTTCTTATTGCCATAAAATAAGAGTTTTGTTTACCAGTCCCTTTAGTCTTCAGTAGCAGTTGGATGCTTGGATGCCAGACCTGAGGATCCTCAAAAAATCCTAGCCTAAAGCCCTGGCCTGAGTAAGCTGCACTATTTGAACTTAAAACAGTACATAAGCCTCTCTGGATATGTTTATAGAAATTTAAAATCACATATTTGCACTAATGCTCCCTAACATCTGCATGTTGCAAGAGATGGTTAAGAATTCAGAAAAAGAGCAAAATTAATGAGAAGAATTGCAACAGCTGTATTTAAACCAGACCAAAGGACAACCTCCCTTGGTGTCATCCTACAGCACTCTGTAATGCTTCTTAGCCTGAAGGTTTATACTGTGCAGCTTTGGGTAAAGCACAGACCAGCACTGGTCAATGTTTCTTTTACCACTACAATGACTTGCTTTTTGAAGCCCACACAAGTTTGCGGCTTCCCACCACATCCTGTGGCAATGAGTTCCACCCTTTAATTGTGATCCTTGTGGAAATCATCCTTTCTTGGGTTTCATGTTTTAAACTTGCTAACTGCTCATTTAATTGTGACTGCTTCCTTTGCTATGAAATAAAGTGAAAACCGTGCTTTATTCACTTTCTCAGTACTGTTCATGATTGTCCTGGGGCTCTGTCACAGTCCTTTTCCTCATTTGTCCCTCTTCCATATGAAAATCCTAAAGCCTTTATTTTTTCTTTCCTAGTACAGAAACCATTAAATACCTTTGATCATCCTGTCACCCTTTTCTTTATCCTTCTATTGCTATCCTGTCATTTTTGAGATGAGATGACTGGAAGCGTATTCAATATCCAAAATTCTAGGTGGGCAATGGATTTCTTTGGCAGCATTATCGTGTTTCTTCCGCTGTTTTCTGTTCTATTCCTAGTATTTCCTAATATACTGCTTTATTTTCTTTGACAGTTGATGAGGATTTAGGTGACATTTTCATAAGGTTGTCTCCAAGCTCTCTTTCCCAACTAGTAGTTAATTTCACTGTGTGTTTATAGATTTCCCAGGGTACAGGTAGGAGAGCTTAGTTATTTAGCCTTGAAAACACAGCTAAATTACAAGAGGGGTTGGGCTGTAAATGAGAGATTGTTGATAGAATTTTGTACTTGCTCAGTACTACTGGCAACTTCTATTCTTCTAGGTTTTTTATACCAGAGGTTTCTCTCATGTGTGAGGCAGTGTGAATGTTTGCCACGGATCTCACCTTTTTAGTGGGTTGTTGATTATTTTAATAGAACATTAATTCTAACATTAAGAAAAGAGTGCATTCAATAACTTTAGAGAGTGTTTTTCTAATTTTGCCACTGCAAGGTATATCCTGACCAAAACCAAGTGAATCCAAACAAATGCAGAATTGTCTGCAGTACTGACTTGATGGGGATTTTATCCCATAACCTTCAATATCAGGTAGAGATGCATAGCTCTTCAATCTTCTTCATAGCTGAAATGTGCTATTAGTATCATAATGATTGCTAAAATGGAGTTCTGGAGCTTAATGAAATCTGGAATTAAATAAATCACTTCAGGACTGTAAAAACCTAGCTCTGAAACAACTTCAAATAGTTGTTTCTAAAAGAGTCATGACAGAATAAATATATTGCTGCAAGTCAATCAGTCTCATCTCTGACTTTAAAAATATTGCTATGTTATATTTCAGTGATCACTGTCAAAAATTCCTTAATGGGCCAAAGACACCTCAGTATCATATCACAAGTAGAGATCTTTTTAAATGAGGTTTTCAGCTGTCTCCTTTCATGGAGTGGGAGTCATTTGACTTTGTCCTTGCAACCATAAGCTTTTGTTTTCAAATTTGTGTCTGGTCTACAGTACAGAAAGTAGAGATCCATGAAGTTTTCCTGTTAATGCAGTTTTCTCTGAGCAACATTTCTGCTTCTTACTAATTCTGTTTATTACTATATGTTATAGGCAGAGTTTCTTTACTATAGATTTTATATCTCCATTCCAGTCGAAATCCTGGGGATTTTGGAAAGATTGACAATGGAAACATTATTTCATAGTAAAACCCACCCATAGCTGTGGTGGGCTGACTGGCCAGCAGCCAGGCACCCATCCATCTAGTCTCTCACTTCCTCTTCTCAGCAGAACATGGGGAGAAAATATAATAGAAAATCTTGCAGATTGGAATAAAGACAATTCACCGATTGCCATCATAGGCAAAAAAAAAAAAAAAACAACCAGACACAACTTGGGGAAAATTAATTTAATTTTTTCCAAATAAAAATAACATGGGAAAGTGAGAAACAAAGACAACACTAAACCCACTTTCCCTCTAACACTTCTTTTTCATAGTCTCAATTCCACTCCTTAATTCCCAAGTCCCCTATACCTTTCCACCACAACCTGCATAGATGGAAGCACTGGTCCCAGTCTTTCAGTTACATTTTGATTTGGAGAGTTAAGAGGGCTTCTTAATAAAGTCAACTCCCCTGTTAAGGACAATTGGAAATTACAAAGCTAGACTTTAATATACAATAATGTTTGAGTACAAAGGGATAGTCTCAGCTACTAGACCACAAATTAGGAGGCCAAATACATTAACTAGTCCAGAAGGTAGCAAATGAACTCTTAGTTACTTGTTTGAAAGACATTTAGGGACATGATTTTCTCTGCTTGTTTTGGAAAGTCATTTACTCCAGTACGTCGTTTCTTAAACAAGAAAGGAGTCAGACTTCTTTCATTTTCACTCTGTTCTTTCAACTGTAAGAGCTTGGAAATGTAGGTATGCAAGATAATAAGTTATATAATTACTCTTCTCATTGTTCTGAATCCCTATGCACTCCAGGAAGATTGATCTGAGCAGTTCAACTTCTGGAAGCCCATAAAATCCCTACAAATCCAGTGGGGAAATAAAAACATATTTTATGAATTAATAACCTCATAAAATGGGAAAGCAATCTATGTTGGCCAAGTTTTGCTTTAGTATTTGACAGGTGAAAAAATTACTAAATCCTTCATTCTTTTTTTTCAGAGCATACTCAAGACTTCTAGATATCTTGAGACTGTAAAAGCTGACCACCAACAGAAGGTTTTTAAATATCATTCTTCTGACAAGTAAGTTCTTCATTCTCAGATTATTTATTTATTTTTTTTTTCTCTGTGGTATTCCTGACCTGGATTTTATTTTTGTATTTATTATGTGGACTATCACATTCATTTTCTGGGCCAAGTAAGCATGAGTGCAAATTGAATAGTATGGAATTGCTCCTAAATTTCCCAGCTAGAATGAAACCTATCAATATTACAGCTAGAGCTGAGATAAAGCACTGACTCACCTAATTATCCCAACTTGCAGAGCCAGTGGAACTGAGGTCATATCTCTGGATGTTTTGGGAAACCTTTTGCCCTTTTTTGGTTGGAAAAATTAAATTAGTTAAATATTTGCAGGATCTTGCTGGATTTAGGGAAAGAAAGCTAGAAGAACTTGGAAACTGCTGGAAATAATAGTGTCTGAGGATAGCCTCTACAGTTATAGGAAAGAGTGTTAGAAGAACTGGTGAGGATTGGGAAAAGTGGAGAAGAAAAAAAATTTGCATTGGAATGAGGAAGACAATCCTTACTGAGAGGAATAGAAAAGAAAGTTCCTTCCTGTTCAGGACTTGTTGAGAAAGAGCTTCAGAACTTATTAAAATTTTAGTTTTCATAACACCCTGCATTTTAAAACACAAAGTTATTCTAAACAATGAAGTTCACTTAGCCTAACTTCTTAAGTGAGAGATCTCTTTTGGAGCAGCTCCAGAGAGCACTGCTCCAAAACATTAATGCAGATTCTCATAGCACTACTAAATTTCATCTTTCTTTCTAGCTTCATAAAATTGCTTTAATTACTATGTTATTTTCTACTTCGTGGAATATATTTCACTTATTTCACTTCAGTGAATCCAATAGATTTTATGAAATGGAGAAAAAACCCCCACCTGGTTACAGGTTGGTTCAATTTTGAAAGTCATGTTTTATTACTCTGTGATTGATTGGTGTTGAAATTTTAGGACTTTCTTTTTTGCCACTGCATATTTCTGAGATAAAGAAGAGAATACATGTAGTTTAGCTCATATAGTATCAAATATTGCATGACCTTGTATATCATAATTAAGCATGTTTAGCTACCAGCAGTCTCCAAAAGAAAAGTCTTCTGGTGTATTACTTATTATAAATGAAGAAAAAGTGATATAAAGAATATGCACTATTTAATAACTGCCCATGAGAATAAAAATCTTTGAACTTTTATTTATAAAAACAGCTTCCTTCTTTCTCTTTGCTCGTGTGGTTACTTTTTGGGTATTTTAGCTATAAGCACACAGCCAAACTTTTGAGTCTTATTTGGGGTATTGTTAGAGGATCCCAGGGTCACAGCTTCTATTTCTCTCTTCCCAGGAAGCAGAAGTATCAAATAAATCACATGTTATTAAGTGATCCACCCGTCTGCATTTCTGTATGCTTCACTTTTCCTATTTTGGCCAGAACACATCAGAGAGGTGGATAATAAAAGCTTCCATATCTACCGAAGTGACCATTAAGTTGTAATTTGCTAAGAGGACAGGCTAGAGACAGCAGCTTCCATTCTTCTTGGATTTGTCTCTGAGATGCAGTTTTGTAGCCCTGTCCTGTTTGTTATGAAAAGCAGACTGTAAGGAAGATGAGGCTGTTTGACACAATGAATCCAAGCTCAATAACTGAATTACTGAATCTCTGTGGCATTAAGCACGTCAGGGCAGTGCACGAAACTGATTTATCGGTTCATCAACTCAGGAAATAAATAATAAATTGTAAGTCAATCTGAATGGAGAAAACAGAGGGTTTAATTCTGAGATGAAGTGGGTGTGGAGGAGCAATTTCCAAGGAAGAAACTCTATTTCTGCTTAGATAAATTAATTCATTTTCATTAACAACATTGTGTTTTGAGGCAAATGCTACAGAAGCAAAGGAGAAGAATAGGCATATACCCACAGGTGAAATAGTGGTGATTTTATCTCCTTTCCTTTTGTAGTACAGCACTGTAACAGTCACAGGGTAAATCCCCTCTTCTACTAAATAATATTGGAACACAAATCCGTCACCTCTGATCACAGTACCTATCAACTTCCTTGGTTCTACGGTATGCACAGCAAACTATTTATGGGTTTACTTCAAACTATTCAGTGTTCTCATAAAACATTATCCCTACAAAATGTCAATGGAGCACATGCTAAAAGAAAATATAGAAAATACTTGGCAAGAGGAATCAAAATTGAGGGAGAGTTTTTGCCAAAGATTTCAGCAAGGTTCACAATTAGATGTTTTCAGTATTTTGCAGACAACCTGGAAGCCAACTGAATATCCTCGTCAATGAAATTTGCAAATGATACCAACAGTCCGGACCACTTACTCTATCAAGCAACCTGGGTTGCTTGGTAACCTCAGCCCATCTATGTATAGCAACATACTGAACCTAGGGCTGAAGAGTACTAGCTTCATCAAGGGAAAGAGGAATTTTGTTCTATTTCCCTAATCTGTGAGGGGAATATTTCAGGAATCATAGCAGATTAGCAGCTTCACTGGAAAAACTAGTAAGATAGAGCAGGGGTTGTTGCTTTGTTTGTTAGTCTGACTTTGATGAGATTGATACCAGAAGGCTGTGTTTGGTGCCTCTGCTTTAAGAAAGAGTGCTGTAAAAAACAGAGGGTCAGAAGAAATTATCACTCTGTCGCTCTTTTGTACATTTACTTTGTAATCAGTTGCCTGGAAAAGGGTTTGTTCCACTCAGTTGGTATTATTAAAGTATTCTGGCTTTCTGCCAAAGTGTAGCAGTAAATAATATGGTGGTTGACCTCACTAGTTCAATAATCTAGACTAGGAAGTGCAGTATTACCCAAAAAAAAAGTGGGTAACCTCCTTTTACATCATCTTCTCCCTGCTTACTGTATTGTTTACTGGCAGAATAATTCCTATAGTCAAAATAATGATGGGAGAAAAGTCTTTGATCACTATAATCAGACCAGTTCCACTGCTGTGAGAATATCATACGACAGATTGACTGCTACTTTGTTTACATTGGGTACTTATATTAGTAAAGTGGACCTATATTAAGTCACATTTAAAGAATTACATGAAAATTCCTGATATATTTATTCAGATTATTGATATTTGCTTTTTGTTTTCTTAGAAACTAATGAATGACATTTCAATTTTTTATGTTTATTTATTTATTACATATATTAAAGATATTTATTCATCAAATTGGCCATTTTTTGTACAGAGATCAGTGTGGTTTTTCCTGTGCCTTGCAAGACTTTAGAATTAGCAGATTTCAGTCTCTGCCATGGAGCTTTTCCCTACAGTAGAAAGCAAGATTTTCTGCCTTTATCAGCTCTCAAGAGATAGCGCTGCATGAACTAGATATTGCATAAAGCTAACCTGAATAAAGTGAAGAAAATACCTTCTCTGAACATGCAGACAAAGCTACAGATATCAAATTTGGACTAAACACTTCTGTCAGAGGCTGTTTTTTCCAGTCACTTAAACTCTCCCAGCTCAGTGGTTTGATGGTCAGCAAATATTTACCAACAGACACATAATACTTGAATACTGCATGTTATTCAATGTAAATAACATTATTTTATATATATATAAAAAATTTATAGATATATAGATATTGAATTTAAGAAATTTGGCAGTACATTGTTAAAAAATCTTTTTTTAATTTTAAATTATCTTGTTTGAAATGAAAAGATATTTTAAAATAAAAATATATATTTAAAACACTCACCTATTAAAAAAATACAAATAGCACTTTCAGCAAAATCTATTCTTGTATTAAAAAATACGCATTACTTCCTATGCAGGCTGCCTGAAGGACAATGGAAAATGAAGCAAGCAGCTCTACTTTGCATGGCTATTTGGAAACCCTTAAGGTGTTAAAGAACTGAAATAGTGGCTTGCCTAAGGCAACAACTGTGTTAAACTTAGATGTTGGGTTTTTTATTTAATAAGCATAACAAAAAGGCAAAATACTAAATTAATTATCTTAGTGAAAATAAACAGAATTCTTACCATAAGAATAGCCAATGTTATTTCTTATTTAGGGAATTTCAGAACCAGATTAAATGGACACTGAGATATAAAGGGAACATATAATTTTTGTTTCAGCTTTTAAAGGCAAAATAGCATCCCGGCAAATATATTTTAGTTCTGTTTAGTAGTTATACAATATGAAGAAAAAATAAGCTAAATGTGTATTTGATCTCGCTTTTTTCCTAGAAATGCACCTTGAGTCTTAGGCACTACTCCAGCTCCCTAATGTAAAATCCTGTTCAAATGAGTGTAATGGATTTCCTTTCAGATATTTTTTCCTCAGATTTCTAGCAGAATTTCTGCAGCAGAAGCCAAATGGTACCGAATGCTTTGTTGTTGAAAAAGGCACAGAAAATTCAGATGAGTGTAGAAAGACTATAAATAAAAAACATTAGCCTCTGACCCAACAATTGTCCAGAAACAAGTGCAATTATGTAGACAAATGGTGCTGATCACAATCTTCCTTCCCCACAGTGTGGCAATTGCTTGGCATAGAGCAATGCTGAATAGATAGATGTGCTTTTGACATCAGCAGGATGGAATATGCCTGACCACAGTGAGATAGAGCAGCCATTGACGGGGCTGACAGCTATAACAAATAAAGATCTTGGCTCAATGGGAGATGCTGAGCACCTGTGACACTTGTCTTTGCTAATTCAGATTTTTGCAGTTGAATGCGAGAGTGAATATGAAGGGTCACAGTCACCTGTTGGGGGTGGGGGGGAGTGGGCAGCAGAGGGGATGTCTGAATGAGAAATCAGTTTTAGGGAGCCTCTAATCAGTCAAGAAATGCCAGTGACACCAGACACAAAAAAAAGCAACAATTCAGATTTGAAATTGTATTCAGGGATTACCTGTTCCCTCAAGATTTTGTGCTGCGGGAGGCATTGCCTGCCTTTGCCACCTGATGCTGAACCCACAGGCAGCACCTTCACTCCCTGCAGCAGCGGAAGCTTTTCACAGCCCTCCCTTCCTCCCCAGAAATGTGTCTGTGGTCCCAGACCTGGCCCTGATCCCTCAAGGGAACCCTTTGAGGGGACCCTTGTGTAATCCCCACTTTGAGGGGACACTCTGCAGGGGTGCTTGTGACAACAGGAGAAGTGGGCAGGTCCTGCTGAGGTATTGGGTCCCATAGTCACTGCTTTCATCCTCATGGATTTTCATTCCTTGAAAATCCCATGAACACAGGTCTGTCTAACTTCTGGAGTCTGATGGAGGGTCCTAAGTTTAGTCACGCCTTCATGTCACACTCTTCAGCTATCACAGAGGAGGAGTACTTGGAGGGAAAGACCTTGAGGGCTTCTGGTCCTTTTAGAGGTTGAGTGAGCCTTCCAAAACGCCTGGTTTCTTTATGCTGTTGGCCAAAAGCAGCTGTTCTCCAGACACTTTGGCTAAGTGTCTAAACATGGGCAGGATCACTGTGAACTTCACTCCTCTCTCCTGTAAATGAAGAGTGGCTGCAGCTCCTTACAGTGCACAGGCAGTCTGCAGCTCTGCTCCTGCTCTCCAGTGGGCAGAGGCGGCTGAGCCTTCCAGTTTTGAGCTCTCCCATCCTCACTCCCATGTGCATGAATCATGGATGCCCCAGCAGCCCTTCCAGTGAGCACAGGATTCTGGGCTGGAAGGGTCTACGGGGTCAGCATGCCTGTCCCAGCCCTTTGGCTGAAGAACAGTGCCGCAGCACTCACAACATTAAAAATAGAATAAATCGATGTCGCTGCAGCTGGGACCCCTGGGGCTATGGAGTCTGTCTGTGACACCCTGCCCACAGCAGCTCCTCCTGGGGCTCTGGCAAAGGGCTGCAAATTCCTGACAGACCAAAGAACTTGGGACACAGAGTGAGTGTTTAGTGTCTTTTGAAGCAGGAGTGCTGCTTTCGAAGTATGATTTCACCGTTCTGACAGGACAGGGCAGGTTCAGTCCAGCTTGAGAGCAGTTTGGCTAAATGCAGTCCTGTGTAGCTCAACATGCATAATATTATTGTACTGTAGTAGCAATAACTAGTTAAAGGTAACACCTATTAGGCAGATACAGACACATTATTGTCTGTCTTGTCAGGCTAGAAATGGGAAAAAAGCCAGAAGTACAGTTCATTAGGAAGGAACTAAACCATATAATTATCCTAAGAAAACTGTCTTTGTCATTTTCTTTTCTCCCTCTGTTTTTTGGGTTGTTTTTTTTTTTTTTTCCTAATATTCTTACTATTCACTGAGATTTATATATTGAATAGAAGAGCAGAGCATCTGTGTTCTGGCCTACCAGCTTCACCAGGCTTGGAGAGTAGAGAGGGAAAAAAAGAAAAAATAAAATAAAATATGTGAGTGTAATAGTATGAATTATTTTATGCTGCCATAAAAAAGATCTCCATTAGAAACTTACTTTTTCTTCATCCTTCTACTTCCAGAAGAGTTTTATTCTGTGTATTCAATCCTAGCTGAAAGGTCACTGTTCTCCTACAAGAGAGACCTCCCTCCCTTTCCTGTCACTCCTGGATGCTGTGAATAGGGCTGTTTCTCTGAGGCTGAGATCCATCAATGGGAAGGTGCACTGGGAGCAGCTAAATATTGCTCTCCACTCCTGGAGGTCAAGTGTGTCACCCCTGGGTGCTGCAGAAATTGTGGGAGGAGAGGGATGTGTGACCCCACCAGTCCTACTGGTTCTGACCCTACAGCACTCAGCATCCTGACCACCCTTCCACTGCACTGAGACATTAATTTAAATTAATTTGGTCTCTTTGATAAATAGTTCCCTAGATAGGTAATCTTTAGTTTTATATTAAATTTCTTAGTCTAGACATTTAACATTTGTATTTGTATACATATTTTTCTTTGTGTAATCCTGACTTTGACAAGGCATTGATGCAAGTAACACATCTTGCAACCTGAAGCAGTCAGAGGGCTGCTCATTCCAACCAAATTCTGACATTTCGAATCACAGTAATTACATTTCATTTTAGTTTTGTCTTACAGTATTCCGTCGGAGTTCTTATGGAGTGAAACTCAAGTCAATGTGAATAATGCTCTGGGCTTTTTTCTGTGATACTGGGACATGCAGGAAGGCTGTTGCTGTTCCAGCTTGTGCTGTGAAGAAATAAGAGACTAATTAACCAGTATGAAATGGCGACAGGACTCTACTTGGTGATTTCATTGGTTTGTGATCAGAGACCTTTGGCTGCACTGCATGGTTTGAGTCAGAGTAGAACAAAGAGCAGCAAGCCCAACACTTGAGGATTTGAGCTCTAGGAGGAAAGCACAGTCTCAGACCCCCTGGCAGACATGTTTATGGGGAGATGGCCTGTACTGCAAGAAATGGCTGTGAGGGCATAAAGGGACTTTTCTCTGCTTGTATTTTCATACTTCCTAAATTAAACTGTGCCTATGTGCCTTTACAAGCATCTCTCTCTCTCTTCACTTGCTTATAAAAACTCAGACCAGCTGCAAGTTCTGGCTATTAATAGGAAACAGTAAAGATATTTGAAGAAAAGAAACAAGAAAGACTTATTACCTGCAGGTAAAAGCTCAGAGGGAATAGGCTATAAGCAGCACAGAAAAAATCTTTAGAGAGTCTACCTGCTAGTGCTTGGCATGGTTTTACTCAGTGTCTGCAAAAGGACATTTGGGGCAAAGCTGAAAACACTCGAGACAGAGCAGAGGATGTGCATGTAATATCAGAGAACTCCTGTTAAAATTAGAAGAATTTCTGAGGAAAAAGGAATAATAATAGATAAATACTGTTTTGCTAAACAGCTACATCACTTTAATTGTAGTCTTTCAAGACATCTAACCTAAAATAGATCAGGAGCCTCAGAGATTTCAGACTGATGATTTGCAAGTATGATAAGGTTGCAAATAATCTGTTAATTTTGGCTTAACTGTAATCTTTTTTATCCTTAATTATTGGGAATATTTTCCATGTATTGCCATAGAAAAGGACATACGAGGTACTTCTAAAATGTGGCTCTTGTAAGGCAGTGAGAGTGTGCATATCAAAATGATCAGAAAGGGACCAGATCAGTCCCCAGCAAATTAAGGATGTGTATTCACTACAATTGTAATAATGATAGTATGTTTTATAACATTAGATTCAAGCAATTGTTATTTTAGTCTTATGGAGCAGAGTGTAATCACTGAGATTTAACTTTTAAATAGTGGATTTAACTGACACTGCTTGAAGAATATTCACAGCCCTTCAATAGTTGGTATTGTCTCTCCCCTTACCTTACATTATTGTTTTAATTTAAACTAGCTCCCTGCTTTGTGCACAGAATTATTGAAAAAATATGTCTTTCTTCAGCAAATTATTAGCCAAATCATCCTTTTATTTACAAGCAGCACTGTGCTCCTGTGCCCTAAATCTTGCTAGTTGGAAGAGTAGGAGGGGAAGCAATTTAATTAAGTTAACTTTATTGACACACTGGAGCTGTTGTTTAATAGCATGGCTCCTTGGAGTGTAGTGCAGGTAAATTGAATGAATTCCACAGAATATCACTTCCCTGCATTGCATACCTCTGCCAGGCAGTTTGGGATGAGCAGCCAATCAGGAAAAAGGTTTTTCCAGCCTTGCTGCTGTGGCTGGCATTTCCCGTTATGCTCCGAACGAGGTGCCGAGCGTTACCCATACATTCCTCTCAGAGTATTAAGAGGGATAACTCTGGGACTGTGTGTTGTGCTCAGCTGCTGCATTTGGAAGGCAAATTTGTGGATTGGCTCTTCAGCCATGTATCCAAAAATGCCTTTTTATGAAGGAGGAGAGCTAGCGTGTGAGTCTGAATGAAAGTGCTGTGAGTAAACTATCTAATATTAAAACCTCGACTCATTCTGCATGAGAAACCAGACTCCAGAAGGATAAGAGAAATTTTCTGGAGCTTTGCTTTTCATTAAATATTTGGGAATAAAAAGAAAAATTTAAAAACTTCTTAGTTTAACAGTTTTTTGATAAAACAAAAGCTGCAAAGGCTTCCACTATGCATACTCGTATACAATGGTGCCTGGTACTATTTCAGTTACTGTTTCTGTTGTTAAAAATCTTTGTCCTAATGTCTTATTGGTATATAAAATGAGTACAACTGCTCTTCTGCAGCTGACTGGAACACACAGCCTTTTCTGTACTGTTCTTCAACACTGCTCACTGGATGGTAAAAGACAGTACCTCAGTCTGTTGCCCATGTACTTTCAATCACGTCTTTTAAAATTCAAGCCAGATATGTAGTTCTGCAATGAAACAGCAACTTCCGACAGCTTTTAACCCTTAAAGAATTTAATTTTCCTTGATTAAGGCTGTGTCCCAAAGACCCAGTTTTACAGTTTTGCTTGAAGAATTAAATACAGCTACTCAGATGGTTTATGCTTCACTCTGGAAAATAAAAAGAGGTAGAACTTTAATTACAATTTATACTTTTCTCATACTCAATTAAATGTTTGAAAAGGTTTTTGTGTAACTTCTATCTAGAAACAGTTTTTTCTTTACTACAAATGCTGTTTTTAATTTTAAATGCCTGTGAAATGACAGAGCAGGGCTGTAGGAGAAAGGCACTGTTCTTTCTGGCATGGACCAGAGTAGTTTAGAGACACAGGCAAGTTTCAAGCGTGTAAATCCTTCTTTAGGTTAGACTTGTGCACCTTCTAAAAACCACATTTAAAGAGTTGCAGTGATTTTTGCCCCATGGCAGGCTGATGATATGACTGTCCTTTAGAATGTCATTTCTCATGGCATGCAGACACTTTTGGGGGTAGATGGCCCTTGGGGCAATCATTTTCAGTTCCTTTCCTGACCTTTATGCCCTAATATGCCACGGACATCCTCAGAAGTGCTGCCAGGCGCTTTTAATATAGAAACGCAAGCTGTGGTGCAGCCTAGCGAAACTCCAGGCACTCAGAATCTGGCCCTCTGCTCTGAGCTCTGGCCCATGATGTGAAGTCCAGAAGGTTAAACTGCTTTTAATTCAATGTTAGATATCTAACATGGCTTTTGACTGGCACTGCCTGTTTGTGTGTTTGCAGAAAATGATGATGTCTTGCATGAGTAGCCCCGAGCAATTTATTAGCTGATATTCTTCAGTGCTCTATTACTTTACTTTCATTAAATCTGTGCTTTGGCAGCCATTGCTTGAAGTCCATATTCCATATCTGTGCAGAAAACTGCAGTTTCTGTGCTAATGTTTGTGTCTGAAATAAAAATATTCTGAAAGCCTTATTGTGTATCTAATAGAATGAGAAGAAAACGTATTTCCATTATGCCACTCCACAGTTCCTTCCAAGTGCAACAGACAAATCACAGTGAAACATAAATTACTTTTTCCCTGCATAAGAATACATATTTTATTTTTAGGTAAAGTTCTTTAAAAGTGTTAAAACACAAATACATTATAAATGCCTTCATTCTGGTTTTACTTGATTACACTTTCAAAGGACTATTAAATCAAGGTTTCTAATATTACTTATTATGTATGTTTAATTTTATCTTAAAATTAATTGTGCAAATTAATTGTGTAAATGTGTATATCAGTACTAATGTAAATTAATATTTGCTAATTGATGGTTCTGGGTGGGGCACAGTACTCATGCTTGACACTATTTTAGACTTCTATGTGTATATTTTTTGGTGGGAAAATTCAGCTTAAATGTCTCCCACCACTCTCTACAGGCTTCCAGCTCTCTGCACCTTTCCTTCTTGTTGTGCTGGCATCATATTTTTTTTAGGACTGAACCCTGAACTAAGTTAGTAACCTTGGAAGATTACCCATCTCCTTTCTTATTCTCAAGATCCTTTATAAAGTAGAGCAATGTGCTCATCTGGTTTGCAGTGTAGCCTCCAAATCATTGGTCCAGTGCAACTGAATAAGCATCATGGGGAAGTGAGCTGACTCAGTTCAGGCAGGCCAGGGAAAAGTGCCCATCAAACTATCACTGGATTTTAAGACATGCTGTTTGCTTGATGGCTTGGTCTGTAAACCTTACACAGACACATTTAAGTAATAGTAATGGTGGTTTTTCTGAGTTAAATCTTTGCTGAAAAATTTAGCCAGTACAAAAACAACATTTAGGGTTAGATTTAGTTTTTGAAATTTGAAGGTCTTTACGACTTTGGAGATTTTTAATGCCAAAAGCTAGGGAAAAGCTTGTGTCAGTGCACTTATACCACAGAAAAGAGTCATTTGTTTATCTTAGAATTGGGTACAAGAAATTTATGCTTTCTATATTTAAAAGAGTTTGCTGATTTACTAGCCGGTTTTGTGTTTGGTTGTTTTTTTTCAAGTAAAGCATATATCAAGCAGATAGAAGTAACATACTGTAACTCCCCCCTAGAGACTAAAAGAAGTTTTTCCTGTGGCTGGTCTTTCCCACACCTAAAAGACACTGAGGCATAAGTTTTACAGGTGCAGAGGGATGGCACCTTCTATCCTCTAGCTGTTCTGCCTAAAGAGGTTCCTGCTTTCCTCTGTCACTGCCACCCAGCAGCTGGCAGTGCTGCCCCTCTGGTTTTGCTAGTGGAGTGGAGTGGATTGCATGACTGCTCCTTAGCCTGAAACCTGCTAACTCAGCCAAGCCAGCTCAAATCCACAGTTCACACTGCTTAAAATAAACTGGCTCATTTTGCCTTGAGCATTTTAGAGAGCATTCATGCAAACTCCTCTGTTGGCAGAGCTGTAGGGCAGGATGGGGAAAAACAGGGAGAAATAGTGTTTTCAAATCAGTCATAAATTTGCTATTCCCTAAGTCTGAACCACTCTAAACACAAGAGAAGGCGAAAGAAGTTGCTGTAGCTTGGTTGTGTCCAGCAGACTTGCATTCAGGTGTGATGCTGAGCATGCAGCCATAAATAAACCCATATGCAAATATTTTTGTTCACACTGATATTTAAACATTTCTTCATAGTTTCCTCCCTTCTTAAGACTAGAGCTGGATTATGCCTTCATTTTGAGGTTGGCTTTCTTTACTTCACATTAATTGATTGCTCATTTATTTAAGTAAGTAGAGATCAATAATGATGTGTCGAACTGTTGCTACACAGGAGACAAACTTTGATTTAGACTACAACGCCATCTCTAAGTCAACCAGTTAGAAACATAAGAATTGATTAGGAGATGCTCTCGGCAGCTCATAGAGCTTAACCTGGCAGCAGACAGCTAATGCTCCATAATCCCAGCTACGGAAAGGCCTAAGGAGTTTGAAGAGTTCAGTTTGGTAATTTACTAGGAAATCCCTGATCATTCCTCCAGAAGAAAAAATAAGTGTATGGAGAAGATAGCATGGCCTGGACACCTCAGGAGGAACCCAGATGCTGAACAGGATTGATTAGTTTCCTTGACCTCAGTCAGAAGCCTGTTGTTGCAATATCTAAGTGGTTTGTCTGCCTTATTGTGTATTACAATGAAAGGATGGCAGCACCAGTGTCACAACAAGAAGATCCATTTTCTGCTGCAAGGTGTATCATCAACAAAATTGCTGTTTAAATTCTCTACCAGTAGATGACAATAGCCTTTATGAGTAGAATTAACAGAAGAAGCAGGAGAAGAAATGTAGTTTCTCAGCTGGGATGTTATATTAAGAGAATTATTTAAACCCACTGGGTTTTGATCTTAAATAAGGGAGGGTAAATAAAATCATTGAGAGGAACCTTGTTTCCTTGCATAAATGCAGTGTAGCATTTCAAAAACCCTGTCTACAGAAGAGAAGAAAACATCACAGGAAAGAAACTTTGTTATTAAAAAATCCAGGAAGTCTGAAGAGAACTCTGTAGTACACTGGCAGCAGGTGCCAATTTTCTGATTCAAGAAACTATTTCAAAAGCATATCCATCAAGTCAGGCATGGTATTTTAAAGACTTTTATTGAAGCACAAAAGGCCAGCAATAACCAACATCATAATTTCTGACAGAGAATAGGAATTAAATAGTCATTTCAGTATTTTACTTTATGATCATCATTTACTGTCTTCTGCACCCAGGTTATTGGATATCCCTTAGCTGTCTTCTGCTCCCACTGAATCACAGAATCAATTAGGTTGGAAAAGACCTCTGAGATCATCAAGTTCAATCTTTGATTGAACACCACCATGTCAACTAGGCCAAGGCACTGAATCCAGTCTTTCCTTAAATACTTTCAGGGACACTGACTCCACCACCTCCCTGGGCACTACATTCCAATCCTTAATCACCCTCTCTGTGAAGAAAGATTAATTGGACATAAAGAGTTGGGTTCTTCTTAAAACCTATCCCATTCCTTGGCCTGAGGAAAGGCTGAGACAATGAGTTGAGGGAAGAAATTCATATTCAGATGGCCTAACTTCCATGCAAATTCTTGTGTCAGATGTTACTTAAAGTTTTGAAGTCAATTAAGAGGAAAGAATTAGATGCAGAAACTAGTGTTCTTATATAGGCCCTGTGACAACAGCTGATAGCTGGTACATAAAGAATAATATCCAAATGCAAGTAAGCATCACTCAGCCACCTTCCTCTTGGACTAGTGTCGTGGTTATAGCTCTAGCTAAAAATCACTAGAATACTTACTTATTTCTTGCTGTGAGATATGGACTAGGAGAAGGGAAAATCAGGGTTAAAACTTAAAAGGAATAAATAAAGTTTATTAACATAACTAGAATAAATAACAAGAATAAGAAACTAGAATAAAACCTCCAGAAACCTTTTCTCCTCACCCCATCTTTGTCATTGCCCAGCTGACAACATAGAGACAAAACCTGGTTAGTTAAAGCAGTACTAACTATACAATAGTCTTTTCATCAGTCTTTGTAGAGAGAGGAGTTCTCTCTTTCCATTCCATGGAGAGTTCTCAACAAGAAAAACGGTTTTCTTGTGGCTTTTCATGTCCATGTTTGGCAGTCACCCGGAAAAAACTCTGCCAATATGCTTTCCTCCCATTTTCACACCACTCTGAGGTGTGTTCATGGGCCATGAACTCATGGGGTATTATTTTAAGGATGAGTTACTCAAAGGCAAAGGTTCTCTTCATCTGTCTCTGTGATCATCTCTAGGAACAAAGGTTTTCTCCTTTTCTCCCTGAGGGCCAAGGGACTTCATCAACTCTCATCTCTCTCTCTCTCTCTATTCCAGCATCTCATGGGATCACAACTACTTCACCATCTGCTTAGCTTCATCAATGGATACCTTTGCTTAGATTTACAGTTTAAATAGTTGATTCCCCCCAATACTCTTTTCATGAGTTAAAGAAGTTATTCAGAATGCTATTGTCCATCTCCATGGCTTTACCAGAAGAATATTTCAGCTTATTAAACCATCTCCTCATTCTCCTTCCATCTGAAGCTTGATTCCTTCCTTCACTGACTTTGATGTTTTATGTCGTCTCTTTACATGCTGATCACTCTCGCTTTCCTCTCTCTGGAAAGGGATTAAATCTGCAGGTCTCACCTGGGCAGTGAAAGGGTTAAAATCCGGCCCAAGCCGCAGCAGGTATTCATGGTGTCGGATTTCAGCTTGGTAATGCTGGAAAAAAGTGGATTGTTTTCAGCCTGGAGCTGTCTGTACAGGCCATGGGGGTGAGATGACGGCAGCCGTGGGCAACCCCAGCCCAGGGACGGGTGCCACAGCAGAGCCCAGCCTCACCTGGGGCTGGGGAAACCCCCTCAGTCTCCATCCCCGCCCGGGAGCTGCTGGAGTCCAGCCAGACCTGGAGCCAGGGAAACCCCCTCAGTCTCCATCCCTGCCCAGGAGCTGCTGGAGTCCAGCCAGACCTGGAGCCAGGGAAAGCCCCTCAGTCTCCATCCCTGCCCAGGAGCCGCTGGAGTCCGGCTCAGCCCCCTCCTCCCAGGCCGGAAAGGCCACGGGGGGAGCAGGGACAGCCAGAGTTCTGTTACCTTTCCAGGCTGGAAACAACGAGAGCCAAAAACTCCCGGGCTTAGGTTTAAAAGGTGGTATTCACAAAGGTGATCTTACTTTTCAGTGGTCCAAAATGCTGTCAGTTCTGAGAACTGGCCAGCTATTGGCCTTATTTCAAGCAGAAAATAAACTCCCACCAGCCTTTCTCAAAATTTTCACTTCCATGTTTTCTACATTTTTTTCCTAAATGGCAAACCACCAAAACTAGCTTATTTATGGAAGATATGGGAAATGTAGCACTTTAGCATAGCAAATTCACAGCTTTATTTGTGTTCTAGATTACCAGTCACAGACTGTCATGGTGCTCTGATTGAAAACACAAAATATCTTGTTAATCTGTGTGTGCTAATAGATTTTCTGTGTTGCAGGATAGGAATATAATCTTGAACAATTCTGCTCTCATAATGTGTATAATTTCTACTCTAAGTACCTATTCAGTCTTTTAGGAATAATTCCTCATATTTTTAAAGACGCAGGTTATAACTGATATTTAGGAGTTATAATTATTTATTGAAAAAAGAGTACACTGAAATACCTAGCTAAAAGTACTTGATACATTTCCATGTGGAGTGAATACAATCACTGTAATTCTAGTTAAGTAAGAGGTTGCCTACATACTGATCTATTTCATGGGTTTTACATCTAAGAATAATCAAAAAGAAAAATCTAATATCTGTCTATAGATTTTCAGCTTTTTATTTCATAATTCACTCTATGGCTCCACTGTGGCAGAATAGAGATGCTTTTATGCCCATGAAATAATTGTATCCTGAAGCCCCAGGCCTTGCCCTGTAGAACTAGTTCTGATGAGCAGCTTCAATAATTAAAAAGCAAATCTAGCACTGGCAGAGGAGGGGAAAAACACTTTTTGTGAAGTTTGACCCCACATACGCACCCAGCAGTCTGGAAGTTTCAGGGTTGAACAAGACCCACTGTTTACCATGGAGCTGCAGTTGTGATACCAGTTACAGGACGTGCTCTTGGCTAGAATATTTCCGTGGGTTACGGGACAATCAAAAGAATGGTGGCCCTTTGTTTCTGGGGCACATGCTGAACAGACATTACTGTAGACTGTGTTGAGATCCTATTTAATCTTAAAATAATAGAATATACTGAGTTGAATGGTATTCATCAACATCATGAAGTCCCACTCCTGGCCCTATGCAGGACACCCTTAGAATCCCACCATGGGTGATTCTTGCACGGCAAAGGTTTTCCTTACATAAAGTACTGAAAAATATAAAAGCTGCTGGTTTTCATCCTTGTATATATGCTGCATCAAAAGGAACAGCATAAAAAGGAGTCTGGATGGGATTAAAAGGAGAAGCAGGGAATGACTGGCAGTTTTATGTCAAGTAGCATAGCAGAGACTATGGGAAGAGAGAAAATGAACATGAGGGAGGCCAACTATGTGAGTAGCAAAGAGAGAGAAAAGAGATCAACAGACTGGGAGAAGGGAAACATGCAATGATAGAAGGGCCAGAGAACTGTTAATGGAAAAATGAGAGGAGAAAAGAAAGAGACATGGCACATTTTGTGATTTAATATAAGGCCTAATGTGCCAGGTACTCAGAAGAATTTTTAATCAAAATAAGGCAAATGAGTCATCTTCTTAACCTGAATATTCTGAATGTTCCCTTCTGACCAGATGAATGTATGTGTCATCTCATAATGTGATTATGACAGAAGATGCAAGCAAAGCAGGTTTGAACCCAGTATCTGTAGCATATAGGGATAGCTCTTAGGAAAGTTGGGAACAGATGGAAAGTCAGCGAACATACCCAACTTTTAAAGCAGAATGCTTGAGAAAGCTGCTTGTTTGTTTGAAATACTTAAAGATCAGCGCGCACACACACACACACACACACACACACACAGACCCTTTCACTTTCCCACTCAAAGAAGGAGAATTAATAGCTTAGTCTTCTGGGGTTTTAGTCATATTTCAGCTCAAGAAGCTGTGCAGATCTCGATTCTGTTATATTTTTTTAGCCATAAAAGATACTTTTCCTACTCACCTTATAAGCAGCCGGGTGCAGCACAGATATTATTCAGTCAATTTTTCAGCAGAGAAAGAAAAATCATTAATTCCTGCCAATGAGCAAAAAGAACTTAAGAAAACATCCATTTACTTGTGTTCATTTACAATTATATCTTTATAAGACACTGTACAATACTGAAGCTTGTTGTTCCTCAGTAACATTTCATATCTTGTTTATATTGTAGGGGTGAATTCAATTTCTCTATCTGCTACCCTTCCCCCACACCCATGTGTGACATTTAACTGCATTGCTTTGGCCAAAATTACTGAAGTAATTTCTGTAATACAGTCCTTAATGGCACTATCAGGCTTAAGGTGAGACTGTTTCTAAAAATACTTATATATAACTTCAAGAATAAAATATTATAGAAACTGAAATTTTGACTGTGTTTGCTACAGGTTTCCATACTTTAAGGCATACATGTTGCACTGTTAGCTTTTCACAAAAGAAATACCGTGAGAAGTATAGGCACAGATTAGTTCAAATCATTTTATTCATCAGCTGTGTGTGGAAACACAGGATACTGAGAGAGCCATCAGTAGACTAAGAGATTATTTAAAGTGATACTGCCAAATTCTCAAGTGCCACTTCAGTATGTTAGTGGATTAGTGTTTAATCATTCCTTTAAAATGTGTTGCAGATTCCAAAGTGGTCTGCTTTACAGGGGGAGGATTTTGAAAAAATAAAAATGTGAAGGCTAGATAAGGATGCTGCCTGGATGCTGTACAGGTTGTAGGACAATTCAGAATCCTAAGTGAGAGCTGGTTCCCACCCTGCTGTGACCAATAAGGTTTGTGTGCCTGGGTGATATAAAAACATGTAGTGAACTATAGTGTCTGGGAAACCAGAACAACAAATTAATGACTATTTTGATTTTAAAGTCCATTGATCTTTCTCCCTGCCCAAGATGGGGATGGCAATGTGAGCTATTATCAATGTAACATTTACTGGAAAAAAGCAGTGCTAGGGGAAGTTAAAATTAGAGCCATCTCCAGTTTTTTGCAATATTAAAATACAGATGATGAATCACAGTCAATGTAGATAAAGCCCTTACCTTCATAACACTGATGTAGGATGGGAGCAAACACTGTCCATGCAAATATCCTGTTGGATGCCTGTATCCAATCGGACAGGCAGTAATCAGGGCAAAGCACTACCAAAATTAATTCCTATAATACTGAATGGTTTAATGAAAATCCTGATGACAAATTGTCTTTGTTGTTCTGTTAACCATTTTCTCTCTTGTATCCTAGGTTAATTACAGGGCATTTTAAGAGAAGGTTTTTGAGTGTACTATACATGTTGAAGAAAAAGTAAAATGTTGTCAGTTTCTGAAACTTGCCCAGACTCTCACAAATGCATATGAATTTAATTCTGATAGTATTTTAATCTGAGGGTTCATCATTTATATTTTTACATGTCAAACACTCATTTAGTTTTTCTTAGCATAATAGGTGGGAACAAAAAACGAGTATTCTCCCTCTTGTTTGTCTTTTGTAAATAAAATGAAAGAAGCAGTAATTGCACATGTCACAACCCCATTTAGGACTAAAAACCACGATTACAGAGTGTTTAAATTAGGGACTGCTCTGAGTTGCAAAGCAGGAAAGACAAAGTTGCTGAAAAGTGAAACAGATGTTGATAGGCAGCAAGAAAAATTCATGGGATGCTGAGTTGGGAGGGCAAAATCTCTCATGATTTTATTTTCCAGCCATATTATCAGACTTAGTCATGGATCATTATTTACCAATTAGTATTGAAAATTATAAATAATCTAAATTATTTATAGTCAATAAGCATTAAGCATCTTTACTCCATTATTTTTCATTTCACCTTAGTGAATGAATACAATTAAGTGATTGTGGCTCCTTGTCAAAGTTCAGTTGCATCTAAATTGACTTTGACAGAGAAAAAGTTTAATTTAATTTTTTTTTTACTTTTTTTTTAAGAATCTTTTGTCTGAAATGAACAAGTACTTTGAGCAAAAACTCAAAATTTTCAGAATGACAAAAGCAAATTAAAATAGAGGGTTCAACAGCTCATTCTGGGAACTGTTCTGCAGGTTCCCGTGGGAGACTGTGGGGAAGGGGAAGG